>NW_027667467.1:10002500-10240000 GCF_963924665.1 Micromys minutus
TATTTTGGGGCAAAACTCAGAAATTTCCCTTATTTTGGGGCAAAATTGCAGAAATTTCACATATTTTGGGGCAAAATTGCAGAAATTTCACTTATTTCAGAAAAAAAAGCAGAAATTTACTTTTTTGGGGCAAAAAGTCAGAAATTTCTTTTATTTAGGTACAAAATTGCAGAATTTGTTCTTATTTTGAGGCAAAAGGGCAGAAATTTCCCATATTTTGCGGCAAAAATGCAGAAATTTTCCTTATTTTGAGGTAAAAATGCTGATATTTTCTTATTTGGGGGCAAAAAGGCAGAAATTTCCCTCATTTTGGGGCAAAATTGCAGAAATTTCACTTATTTCAGGGTAATAAGTCAGAAATTTTTCTTATTTTGGGACAAAAAAGACAGGAATTCCTTTTGTATTGGAGGAAAAAGACAGAAATTCCACTTATTTAGAGGCAAAAAAGCAGAAATTCCCCTTATTTTGGAGCAAAAATGAAGAAATTTCCCTTTTCTATGGCAAAAAGGTATGCATTCTTCATATTTTCGGGCAAAAAGACAGAAATTCCCCGTTTCTTAGAGCAAAATTGCAGAAATCCCTTTAATTGTGGGCCAAAAAGGCTGAAATTCCCTATATGTTGTGGCGAAAATACAGAAATTCTCCTTATTTTGGGGCAAAACTCAGAAATTTCACTTATTTTACGGCAAAATGGCAGAAATTTAACTTATTTCAGAATAAAAGCAGAAATTTTCTTATTTTGGGGCAAAAAGGCAGAAATTTCTTTTATTTTGGTACAAAATTGCAGAAATTATTCTTATTTTGGGGCAAAAAGGCAGAAATTTCCCATATTTTGGGACAAAAATGCAGAAATTCCTATTATTTTGAGTTAAAAAGGCTGAAATTCCCCTTATTTGGGGGCAAAAAGGCAGAAAATTTCCTCATTTTGGGGCAAAATTGCAGAAATTTCACTTATTTCAGGGTAATAAGTCAGAAATTTTCCTTATTCTGGGGCAAAAAAGACAGAAATTCCCTTTGTTTTGGGGGAAAAAAACAGAAATTCCACTTATTTAGAGCCAAAAAAGCAGAAATTCCCCTTATTTTGGAGCAAAAATGAAGAAATTTCCCTTTTTTATGGCAAAAAGATATGCATTCTTATTATTTTTGGGCAAAAATGCAGAAAATCCCCGTATTTTGGAGCAAAATTGCAGAAATTCCTTCAATTGTGGGGCAAAAAGGCAGAAATTCCCTATATATTGGGGCAAAAATACAGAAATTCCTCTTATGTGGGGGCAAAACTCAGAATTTTCACTTATTTTGGGGCAAAATTGCAGAAATTTCACTTATTTCAGAAAAAAAGCAGAAATTTTCTTATTTTGGAGCAAAAAGGCAGAAATTTCCCATATTTTGGGGCAAAAATGCAGAAATTTTCCTTATTTTGAGGTAAAAAGGCTGAAATTCACTTTATTTGGGGGCAAAAAGGTAGAAATTTCCCTTATTTAGGGGCAAAATTGCAGAAATTTTACTTATTCAGGGTAATAAGTCAGAAATTTTCCTTATTTTGGGGCAAAAAAGACAGAAATTCCCTTTGTTTTGGGGGAAAAAACAGAAATTCCACTTATTTAGAGGCAAAAAAAAGAAATTCCCCTTATTTTGGAGCAAAAATGAAGAAATTTCCCTTTTTTATGGCAAAAAGGTATGCATTCTTCTTATTTTCGGGCAAAAAGGCAGAAATTCCCTGTATTTTGAAGCAAAATTGCAGAAATTTCCCTAATTGTGGGGCAAAAAAACAGAAATACCCTGTATGTTAGGGAAAAAAGACAGAAATTCTCCTTATTTTGGGGCAAAACTCAGAAATTCCACTTGTTTTGGGGCAAAATTCCACAAATTTCCCTTATTTTTGGGCAAAATTGCAGAAATTTCAATTATTTTGAGACAAAATTGCAGAAATTTCACTTATTTTGGAGCAAAATAGCAGAAATTTCACTTATTTCAGGAAAAAAGGCAGAAGTATTCCTTATTTTGGAGCAAAAAGGCAGAAATACCAAATATTTTGTGGCAAAAATGCAGAAATTCCCCTTATTTTGAGGTAAAAATGCTGAAATTCCCCTTATTTTGGAGCAAAAAGGCATAAATTTCCCTTATTTTGGGGCAAAACTGCAGAAATTTCACTTACTTCAGGGTAATAAGTCAGAAATTTTCCTTATTTTTGGGCAAAAAAGACGGAAATTCCCTTTGTTTTGGGGAAAATACAGAAATTCCACTTATTAAGAGGCAAAAATGCAGAAATTCCCCTTATTTTGGAGCAAAAATGAAGAAATTTTCCTTTTTTATGGCAAAAAGGTATGCATTCTTCTTGTTTTCGGGCAAAAAGGCAGAAATTCCCGGTATTTTGGAGCACAATTGCAGAAATTCCCCTAATTGTGGGGCAAAAAGACAGAAATTCCCTATATGTTGGTTCAAAAAGACAGAAATTCTCCTTAATTTGGGCAAAACTAAGAAATTCCACTTATTTTGGGGCAAAATTCCAGAAATTTCCCTTATTTTGGGGCAAAACTCAGAATATTCACTTATTTTGGGGCAAAATTGCAGAAATTTCACTTATTTCAGAAAAAAAAAGCAGAAATTTCACTTATTTTGAGACAAAAAAAAAGAAATTTCTTTTATTTTGGTACAAAATTGCAGAAATTTTTCTTATTTTGGGAAAAAGGAAGGAATTTCTCATATTTTGTGGAAAAATGCAGAAATTCCCCTTATTTTAAGGTAAAAATGCTGAACGTCACCTCATTTGGGGGCAAAAAGGCAGAAATTTCCCTTATTTTGGGGCAAAACTTAGAAATTTCAATTATTTTGGGGCAAAATTGCAGAAATTTCACTTATTTCCGAAAAAAAAGTAGAAATTTTCTAATTTGGGGGCAAAAAGGCAGATATTTCTTTTATTTTGGTACAAAATTGCAGAAATTTTTCTTATTTTGGGGCAAAAAGGCAGACATTTCCCATATTTTGGGGCAAAAATGCAGAAATTCCCCTTATTTTGAGGTAAAATGGCTGAAATTCCCCTTATTTGGGGACAAAAAGACAGAAATTTCCCTTATTTTGGTGCAAAATTGCAGAAATTTCACTTATTTCAGGGTAATAAGTCAGAAATTTTTCTTATTTTGGGGCAAAAAAGACAGAAATTTCCTTTGTTTTGAGGGAAAAAGATAGAAATTCCACTTATTTAGAGGCAAAAAAGCAGAAATTCCCCTTATTTTGGAGCAAAAATGAACAAATTTTCCTTTTTTATAGCAAAAAGGTATGCATTCTTCTTATTTTCGGGCAAAAAGGCAGAAATTCCCCGTATTTTGGAGCAAAATTGCAGAAATTCCTCTAATTGTGGTGCAAAAAGGCAGAAATTCCCTATATGTTGGGGCAAAAAGTCAGAAATTCTCTTTATTTTGGAGCAAAACTCAGAAATTTCAGTTATTTTAGGGCAAAATTGCAGAAATTTAACTTATTTCAGAAAAAAAGCAGAAATTTTCTTATTTTGGGGCAAAAAGGCAGAACTTTCTTTTATTTTGGTACAAAATTGCAGAAATTTTTCTTATTGTGGGGCAAAAAGGCAGACATTTCCCATATTTTGGGGCAAAAATGCAGAAATTCCCCTTATTTTGAGGTAAAAATGCTGAAATTCCTATTATTTGGGGGCAAAAAGGCAGAAATTCCCCTTATTTTGGGGCAAAACTCAGAAATTTCAATTATTTTGGGGCAAAATTCCAGAAATTTCCCTTATTTTGGGCCAAATTTCAGATATTTCACTTATTTTGGGACAAAATTGCAGAAATTTCACTTATTTTGGGGCAAAATTGCAGAAATTTCACTTATTTCAGGAAAAAAAGCAGAAGTTTTCCTTATTTTGGAGCAAAAAGGCAGAAATACCAAATATTTTGTGGCAAGAATGCAGAAATTCCCCTTATTTTGAGGTAAAAATGCTGAAATTCCCCTTATTTGGGGGCAAAAAGGCATAAATTTCCCTTATTTTGGGGCAAAATTGCAGAAATTTCACTTACTTCAGGGTAATAAGTCAGAAATTTTCTTAATTTTGGGGCAAAAAAGATAAAAATTCCCTTTGTTTTGGGGGAAAAAGACAGAAATTCCACTTAAGAGGCAAAAGAGCAGAAAGTCCCCTTATTTTGGAGCAAAAATGAAGAAATTTTCATTTTTTATGGCAAAAAGGTATGCATTCTTCTTGTTTTCGGGCAAAAAGGCAGAAATTCCTCGTATTTTGGAGCACAATTGCAGAAATTCCCCTAATTGTGGGGCAAAAAGACAGAAATTCTTCTTATTTTGGGGGAAAACTCAGAATTTTGACTTATTTTGGGGCAAAATTGCAGAAATTTCACTTATTTCAGAAAAAAAGCAGAAATTTCATTTATTTTGGGGCAAAAAGGCAGAAATTTCCCTTATTTTGGTGCAAAATTGCAGAAATTTTTCTTATTTTGGGAAAAAGCCAGAAATTTCTCATAATTTGGGGCAAAAATGCAGAAATTCCCTTTCTTTTAAGGTAAAAATGCTGAACTTCCCCTTATTTGGGGGCAAAAAAGCAGAAATTTCCCTTATTTTGGGGCAAAACTTAGAAATTTCAATTATTTTGGGGCAAAATTGCAGAAATTTCACTTATTTCCAAAAAAAAGCAGAAATTTTCTAATTTTGGGGCAAAAAGGCAGATATTTCTTTTATTTTGGTACAAAATTGCAGAAATTTTCTTTATTTTGGGGCAAAAAAGCAGACATTTCCCATATTTTGGGGCAAAAATGCAGAAATTCCCCTTATTTTGAGGTAAAAAATCTGAAATTTCCCTTATTTGGGGGCAAAAAATGCAGAAATTTCCCTTATTTTGGGGCAAAACTGCAGAAATTTCACTTATTTCAGAAAAAAAGCAAAAATTTTCTTTTTGGGGCAAAAAGTCAGAAATTTCTTTTATTTTTGTACAAAATTGCAGAATTTGTTCTTATTTTGGAGCAAAAAGGCAGAAATTTCCCATATTTTGGGGCAAAAATGCAGAAATTTCCCTTATTTTGAGGTAAAAAGGCTGATATTTTCCTTATTTGGGGGCAAAAAGGCAGAAATTTCACTCATTTTGGGGCAAAATTACAGAAATTTCATTTACGTCAGGGTAATAAGTCAGAAATTTTCCGTATTTTGGGGCAAAAAATACAGAAATTCCCTTTGTTTTGGGGAAAAAAGACAGAAATTCCACTTATTAAGAGGCAAAAAAGCAGAAATTCCTCTTATTTTGGAGCAAAAATTAAGAAATTTCCTTTTTTTATGGCAAAAAGGTATGCATTCATTCTTCTTGTTTTCGGGCAAAAAGGCAGAAATTCCCCCTGTTTTAAAGCAAAATTGCAGAAATGTCCCTAATTGTGGGGCAAAAAGACAGAAATTCCCTATATGTTGGGGCAAAAAGACAGAAATTCTCTTTATTTTGGAACAAAACTCAGAAATTTTACTTATTTTGGGGCAAAATTGCAGAAATTTCACTTATTTCAGAAAAAAAGCAGAAATTTTCTTATTTTGGGGCAAAAAGGCAGAAATTTCTTTTCTTTTGGTACAAAATTGCAGAAATTTTTCTTATTTTGGGAAAAAGGCAGGAATTTCTCATATTTTGGGACAAAAATGCAGAAATTCCCCTTATTTTCAGGTAAAAATGCTGAACTTCCTCTTATTTGGGGGCAAAAAGGCAGAAATTTCCCTTATTTTGGGGCAAAACTTAGAAATTTCAATTATTTTGGGGCAAAATTGCAGAAATTTCACTTATTTCCGAAAAAAAAGCAGAAATTTTCTAATTTTGGGGCAAAAGGGCAGATATTTCTTTTATTTTGGTACAAAATTGCAGAAATTTTCCTTATTTTGGGTCAAAAAGGCAGACATTTCCCATATTTTGGGGCAAAAATGCAGAAATTCCCCTTATTTTGAGGTAAAAAGGCTGAAATTCCCCTTATTTGGGGGCAAAGAATGCAGAAATTTCCCTTATTTTGGGGCAAAATTGCAGAAATTTTACTTATTTCAGAATAATAAGTCAGAAATTATCTTTATTTTGGTGCAAAAAGACCGAAATTCCCTTTGTTTTGGGAAAAAAAGACAGAAATTCCACTTATTTAGAGGCAAAAAGCAGAAATTCCCCTTATTTCGGAGCAAAAATGAAGAAATTTCCCTTTTCTATGGCAAAAAGGTATGCATTCTTCTTATTTTCGGGCAAAAAGACAGAAATTCACCGTTTTTTGGAGCAAAATTGCAGAAATCCCCCTAATTGTGGGCCAAAAAGGCAGAAATTCCCTATATGTTGGGGCAAAAAGACAGAAATTCTCCTTATTTTGGGGCAAAACTCAGAAATTTCACTTATTTTAGGGCAAAATTGCAGAAATTTCACTTATTTCTGAAAAAAGCAGAAATTTTCTTATTTTGGGGCAAAAAGGCAGAAATTTCTTTTATTTTGGTACAAAATTGCAGAAATTGTTCTTATTTTGGGGCAAAAAGGCAGAAATTTCCCATATTTTGGGGCTAAAATGCGGAAATTCCTATTATTTTGAGATAAAAAGGCTGAAATTCCCCTTATTTGGGGGCAAAAAGGTAGAAATTTTCCTCATTTTGGGGCAAAATTGCAGAAATATCACTTATTTCAGGGTAATAAGTCAGAAATTTTTTTTATTTTGGGGCAAAAAACACAGAAATTCCTTTTGTTTTGGGGGAAAAAAACAGAAATTCCACATATTTAGAGCCAAAAAAGCAGAAATTCCCCTTATTTTGGAGCAAAAATGAAGAAATTTCCCTTTTTTATGGCAAAAAGATATGCATTCTTCTTATTTTCGGGCAATAAGGCAGAAAATCCCCGTATTTTGGAGCAAAATTGCAGATATTTCCCTAATTGTGGGGCAAAAAGGCAGAAATTCCCTATATTTTGGGGCAAAAACAGAAATTCCTCTTATTTTGGGGCAAAACTCAGACATTTCACTTATTTTGTGGCAAAATTGCAAAAATTTCCATTATTTTGGGGCAAAATTGCAGAAATTTCACATATTTTGGGGCAAAATTGCAGAAATTTCACTTATTTCAGGAAAAAAAAGCAGAAATTTGCTTTTGGGGGCAAAAAGTCAGAAATTTCTTTTATTTTTGTACAAAATTGCAGAATTTGTTCTTATTTTGGGGCAAAAAGGCAGAAATTTCCCATATTTTGGGGCAAAAATGCAGAAATTTCCCTTATTTTGAGGTAAAAAGGCTGATATTTTCCTTATTTGGGGGCAAAAAGGCAGAAATTACCCTCATTTTGTGGCAAAATTGAAGAAATTTCACTTACTTCAGGGTAATAAGTCAGAAATTTTCCGTATTTTGGGGCAAAAAAGACAGAAATTCCCTTTGTTTTGGGGGAAAAAGACAGAAATTCCACTTATTAAGAGGCAAAAAAAGCAGTAATTCCCCTTATTTTGGAGCAAAAATTAAGAAATTTCCCCTTTTTATGGCAAAAAGGTATGCATTCTTCCTGTTATCGTTCAAAAAGGCAGAAATTCCCCCTGTTTTGGAGCAAAATTGCAGAAATTCCCCTAATTGTGGGGCAAAAAGACAGAAATTCCCTATATGTTGGGGCAAAAAGACAGAAATTCTCTTTATTTTGGGGCAAAACTCAGAAATTTCACTTATTTTGGGGCAAAATTGCAGAAATTTCACTTATTTCAGAAAAAAAAGCAGAAATTTTCTTTTTGGGGCAAAAAGTCAGAAATTTCTTTTATTTTTGTACAAAATTGCAGACTTTGTTCTTATTTTGGGGCAAAAAGGCAGAAATTTCCCATATTTTGGGGCAAAATTGCAGAAATTCCCCTTATTTTGAGGTAAAAATGCTGAAATTCCCCTTATTTGGGGACAAAACTCCAGAAATTCCTCTTATTTTGGGGCAAAACTCAGAAATTTCAATTATTTTGGAGCAAAATTGCAGAAATTTCACTTATTTCATTGTAATAAGTCTGAAATTTTCCTTATTTTGGGGCAAAAAAGACAGAAATTCCCTTTGTTTTGGGGGAAAAAGACAAAAATTCCACTTATTTAGAGGCAAAAAATCAGAAATTCCCCTTATTTTGGAGAAAAATGAAGAAATTTCCCTTTTTTATGGCAAAAAGGTATTCATCTTCTTATTTTTGGTCAAAAAGGCAGAAATTCCCTAAATTTTGAAGCAAAATTGCAGAAATTCCCCGAATTGTGGGGCAAAAAGGCAGAAATTCCCTGTATGTTAGGGCAAAATGACAGAAATTCTTCTTATTTTGGGGCAAAACTCAGAAATTCCACTTGTTTTAAGGCAAAATTCCAGAAATTTCCCTTATTTTGGGGCAAAATTGCAGAAATTTCACTTATTTTGGGGCAAAATTGCAGAAATTTCACTTATGTTAGTAAAAAAAGCAGAACTTTTCTTTTTTGGGGCAAAAAGTCAGAAATTTCTTTTATTTTGGTACAAAATTGCAGAAATTGTTCTTATTTTGGGGTAAAAACGCCGAAATTTCCCATATTTTGGGGCAAAAATGCAGAAATTCCTCTTATTTTGTGGTATAAAAGCTGAAATTCCTTTTATTTGGGGGCAAAAAGGCAGAAATTTTCCTCATTTTGGGGCAAAATTGCAGAAATTTCACTTATTTCAGAAAAAAAAGCAGAAATTTTCTTTTTTGGGGCAAAAAGTCAGAAATTTCTTTTATTTAGGTACAAAATTTCAGAATTTGTTCTTATTTTGGGGCAAAAGGGCAGAAATTTCCCATATTTTGCGGCAAAAATGCAGAAATTTCCCTTATTTTGAGGTAAAAAGGCTGATATTTTCTTATTTGGGGGCAAAAAGGCAGAAATTTCCCTCATTTTGGGGCAAAATTGCAGAAATTTCACTTATTTCAGGGTAATAAGTCAGAAATTTTTCTTATTTTGGGACAAAAAAGACAGGAATTCCCTTTGTTTTGGGGGAAAAAGACAGAAATTCTACTTATTTAGAGGCAAAAAAGCAGAAATTCCCCTTATTTTGGAGCAAAAATGAAGAAATTTCTCTTTTTTATGGCAAAAAGGTATGCATTCTTCTTATTTTCGGGCAAAAAGGCAGAAATTCCCCGTATTTTGGAGCAAAATTGCAGAAATTCCCCTAATTGTGGGGCAAAAAGGCAGAAATTCCCTATATGTTGGGGCAAAAACAGAAATTCTCCTTATTTAGGGGCAAAACTAAGAAATTTCACTTATTTTGGGGCAAAATTGCAGAAATTTTTCTTATTTTGGGGCAAAATTGCAGAAATTTCACATATTTTGGGGCAAAATTGCAGAAATTTCACTTATTTCAGAAAAAAAAGGAGAAATTTTCTTTTTGGGGGCAAAAAGTCAGAAATTTTTTTTTTAGGTACAAAATTGCAGAATTTGTTCTTATTTTGGGGCAAAAAGGCAGCAATTTCCCATATTTTGGGGCAAAATTGCAGAAATTCCCCTTATTTTGAGGTAAAAATGCTGAAATTCCCCTTATTTGGGGGCAAAAATGCAGAAATTCATCTTATTTTGGAACAAAACTCAGAAATTTCAAATATTTTGGAGCAAAATTGCAGAAATTTCACTTATTTCAGGGTAATAAGTCTGAAATTTTCCTTATTTTGGGGCAAAAAAGACAGAAATTCTCTTTGTTTTGGGGGAAAAAGACAGAAATTCCACTTATTTAGAGGCAAAAAATCAGAAATTCCCCTTATTTTGGAGAAAAATGAAGAAATTTCCTTTTTTATGGCAAAAAGGTATTCATCTTCTTATTTTCGGGCAAAAAGGCAGAAATTCCCTGTATTTTGAAGCAAAATTGCAGAAATTCCCCTAATTGTGGGGCAAAAAAACAGAAATACCATGTATGTTAGGGAAAAAGACAGAAATTCTCCTTATTTTGGGGCAAAACTCAGAAATTCCACATGTTTTGGGGCAAAATTCCAGAAATTTCCCTTATTTTGGGGCAAAATTGCAGAAATTTCACTTATTTTGGGGCAAAGTTGCAAAAATTTTACTTCTTTTAAGGCAAAATTGCAGAAATTTTACTTATTTCAGGAAAAAGGGCAGAAGTTTTCCTTATTTTGGGGCAAAAAGGCAGAAATTCCAAATATTTTGTGGCAAAAATGCAGAAGATCCCCTTATTTTGAGGTAAAAAGGCTGAAATTCCCCTTATTTGGGGGTAAAAAGGCAGAAATTTCCCTTATTTTGGGGCAAAATTGCAGAAATTTCACTTACTTCAGGGTAATAAGTCAGAAATTTTCCTTATTTTGGGGCAAAAAAGACAGAAATTCCCTTTGTTTTGGTGGGAAAAGACAGAAATTCCACTTATTAAGAGGCAAAAAAGCAGAAATTCTCCTTATTTTGGAGCAAAAATGAAGAAATTTCCCTTTTTTATGGCAAAAAAGTATGCATTCTTCTTGTTTTAAGGCAAAAAAACAGAAATTCCCCGTATTTTGGAGCAAAATTGCAGAAATTCCCCTAATTGTGGGGCAAAAAGGCAGAAATTCCCTATATGGTGGGGCAAAAAACAGAAATTCTCCTTATTTTGGGGCAAAACTCAGAAATTCCACTTGTTTTAAGGCAAAATTCCAGAAATTTCCCTTATTTTGGGGCAAAATTGCAGAAATTTCACTTATTTTGGGGCAAAATTGCAGAAATTTCACTTATGTCAGTAAAAAAAAGCAGAACTTTTCTTTTTTGGGGCAAAAAGTCAGAAATTTCTTTTATTTTGGTACAAAATTGCAGAAATTGTTCTTATTTTGGGGCAAAAACGCAGAAATTTCCCATATTTTGGGGCAAAAATGCAGAAATTCCCCTTATTTTGTGGAAAAAGGCTGAAATTCCTTTTATTTGGGGGCAAAAAGCAGAAATTTTTCTCATTTTGGGGCAAAATTGCAGATATTTCACTTATTTCAGGGTGATAAGCCAGAAATTTTCCTTATTTTGGGGCAAAAAAGACAGAAATTCCCTTTGTTTTGGGGAAAAAAGAGAGAAATTACATTTATTTAGAGGCAAAAAAGCAGAAATTCCCCTTATTTTGGAGCAAAAATGAAGAAATTTCCCTTTTTTGGCAAAAAGGTATGCATTTTTCTTATTTTTGGGCAAAAAGGCAGAAATTCCCCGTATTTTGGATCAAAATTGCAGAAATTCTTTAATTGTAGCACAAAAAGGCAGAAATTCCCTATATATTATGGCAAAAATACAGAAATTCTCCTTATTTTGGGGCAAAACTCAGAATTTTCACTTATTTTGGGGCAAAATTGCAGAAATTTCACTTATTTCAGAAAAAAAGCAGAATTTTCACTTATTTTAGGGCAAAAAGGCAGAAATTTCTTTTATTTTGGTACAAAATTGCAGAAATTTTTATTATTTTGCGGCAAAAAGGCAAAAATTTCCCATATTTTGGGGCAAAAATGAAGAAATTCCCCTTATTTTGAGGTAAAAAGGCTGAAATTCCCTTTATTTGGGGGCAAAAAGGCAGAAATTTCCCCTATTTAGGGGCAAAATTGCAGAAATTTCACTTATTTCAGGATAATAAGTCAGAAATTTTTCTTATTTTGGGGCAAAAAAGAAAGAAATTTTCTTTGTTTTGGGGGAAAAAACAGAAATTCCACTTATTTAGAAGCAAAAAAGCAGAAATTCCCCTTATTTTGGAGCACAAATGAAGAAATTTCCCTTTTTTATGGCAAAAAGTTATGCATTCTTCTTATTTTCGAACAAAAAGGCAGAAATTCCCCGTATTTTGGAGCAAAATTGCAGAAATTCCCCTAATTGTGGGGCAAAAAGGCAAAAATTCCCTATATATTGGGGCAAAATAGAAAAATTCTCCTTATTTGGGGCAAAACTCAGAAATTTCACTTATTTTGGGGAAAAATTTCAGAAATTTCCCTTATTTTGGGCCAAATTTCAGAAATTTCACTTATTTTGGGACAAAATTGCAGAAATTTCACTTATTTTGGGGCAAAATTGCAGAAATTTCACTTATTTCAGGAAAAAAGGCAGAAGTTTTCCTTATTTTGGAGCAAAAAGGCAGAAATTCCAAATATTTTGTGGCAAAAACGCAGAAATTCCCCTTATTTTTAGGTAAAAATGCTGAAATTCCCCTTATTTGGGAGCAAAAAGGCATAAATTTCCCTTATTTTGGGGCAAAACTGCAGAAATTTCACTTACTTCAGGGTAATAAGTCAGAAATTTTCCTTATTTTTGGGCAAAAAAGACGGAAATTCCCTTTGTTTTGGGGGAAAAAGACAGAAATTCCACTTATTAAGAGGCAAAAATGCAGAAATTCCCCTTATTTTGGAGCAAAAATGAAGAAATTTTCCTTTTTTATGGCAAAAAGATATGCATTCTTCTTGTTTTCGGGCAAAAAGGCAGAAATTCCCCGTATTTTGGAGCACAATTGCAGAAATTCCCCTAATTGTGGGGCAAAAAGGCAGAAATTCCCTATATGTTGGGGCAAAAAGACAGAAATTTTCCTTTTTTTGGGGCAAAACTCAGAAATTCCACTTATTTTTGGGCAAAATTCCAGAAATTTCCCTTATTTTGGGGCAAAACTCAGAATTTTCACTTATTTTGGGGCAAAATTGCAGAAATTTCACTTATTTCAGAAAAAAAGCAGAATTTTCACTTATTTTAGAGCAAAAAGGCAGAAATTTTTTTATTTTGATACAAAATTGCAGAAATTTTTCTTATTTTGGGACAAAAAGGCAGAAATTTCCCATATTTTGGGGCAAAAGTGCAGAAATTCCTTTTATTTAGAGGTAAAAAGGCTGAAATTCCCTTTATTTGGAGGCAAAAATGCAGAAATTTCTCTTCTTTTGGTGCAAAATTGCAGAAATTTCACTTATTTCAGGGTAATAAGTCAGAAATTTTCCTTATTTTGGGGCAAAAAGACAGAAATTTCCTTTGTTATGGGCGAAAGAGACAGAAATTCCACTTATTTAGAGGCAAAAAAGCAGAAATTCCACTTATTTTTGGGCCAAATTACAGAATTTTCTTTTATTTTGGGGCAAAATTGCAGAAATTTCACTTATTTCAGGGTAATAAGTCAGAAATTTTCTTATTTTGGGGCAAAAAGGCAGAAATTTCTTTTATTTTAGTACAAAATTGCAGAAATTTTTCTTATTTTGGTCAAAAAGGCAGAAATTTCCCATATTTAGGGGCAAAAATGCAGAAATTCCCCTTATTTTGAGGTAAAAATTCTGAAATTGCTTTTAATTTGTGGCAAAAAGGCAGAAATTCCCCTTATTTTGGGGCAAAAAGCAGACATTTCCCTTATTTTGGAAAAAAATTTTAGAAATTTAACTTATTTCAGGACAAAAAGTCAGAAATTCCCCTTATTTTGGGGCAAAAAGACAGAAATTTCCTTTGTTTTGGGGGAAAAAGACAGAAATTCCACTTACTAAGAGGCAAAAATCAGAAATTCCCCTTATTTTAAAGCAAAAATGAAGAAATTTCCCTTTTTTATGGCAAAAAGGTATGCATTCTTCTTGTTTTCGGGCAAAAAGACAGAAATTCCCCGTTTTTTGGAGCAAAATTGCAGAAATTCCCCTAATTGTGGGGCAATAGGTAGAAATTTCCTATATGTTGGGGCAAAAAGGCAGAAATTCTCCTTATTTTAGGGCAAAACTAAGAAATTCCACTTATTTTGGAGCAAAATTCCAGAAATTTCTTTTATTTTGGGGCGAAATTGCAGAAATTTCACTTATTTTGGGGCAAAATTGCAGAAATTTCACTTATGTCAGTAAAAAAAAGCAGAACTTTTCTTTTTTGGGGCAAAAAGTCAGAAATTTCTTTTATTTTGGTACAAAATTGCAGAAATTGTTCTTATTTTGGGGCAAAAACGCGGAATTTCCCATACTTTGGGGCAAAAATGCAGAAATTCCCCTTATTTTATGGAAAAAAGGCTGAAATTCCCCTTATTTGGGGGCAAATAGGCAGAAATTTTCCTCATTTTGTGGCAAAATTGCAGAAATTTCACGTATTTAAGGGTAATAAGTCAGAAATTTTCCTTATTTTGGGGCAAAAAAGACAGAAATTCCCTTTGTTTTGGGGGAAAAAGACAGAAATTCCACTTATTTAGAGGCAAAAATGCAGAAATTCTCCTTATTTTGGAGCAAAAATGAAGAAATTTCCCTTTTTTATGGCAAAAAGGTATGCATTTTTCTTATTTTGGGGCAAAGAGGCAGAAATTCCCCGTATTTGGAGCAAAATTGCAGAAATTCCTTTAATTGTGGGACAAAAAGGCAGAAATTCCCTATATATTAGGGCAAAAATACAGAAATTCTCCTTATTTTGGGGCAAAACTCAGAATTTTCACTTATTTTGGGGCAAAATTGCAGAAATTTCACTTATTTCAGAAAAAAAGGAGAAATTTCACTTATTTTTGGGCAAAAAAGGCAGAAATTTCTTTTATTTTGGTACAAAATTCCAGAAATTTTTCTTATTTTGGGGCAAAAATACAGAAATTTCCCATATTTTGGGGCAAAAATGCAGAAATTCCCCTTATTTTGAGGTATAAAGGCTGAAATTCCCCTTATTTGGGGGCAAAAAGGCAGAAATTTCCCTTATTTTGGTGCAAAATTGCAGAAATTTCACTTATTTCAGGGTAATAAGTCACAAATTTTCCTTATTTTGGGGCAAAAAAAACAGAAATTCCCTTTGTTTTGGGGGGAAAAGACAGAAATTCCACTTATTTAGAGGCAAAAAAGCAGAAATTCCCCTGATTTTGGAGAAAAAATGAAGAAATTTTTTTTTTATGGCAAAAACGTATGCATTCTTCTTGTTTTTGGGCAAAAAGGCAGAAATTCCCCATTTTTGGAGCAAAATTGCAGAAATTCCCCTAATTGTGGGGCAAAAAGGCAGAAATTCCCTATATGTTGGGGCAAAAAGACAGAAATTCTCCTTATTTTGGGGCAAAACTCAGAAATTCCACTTATTTTGGGGCAAAATTTCAGAAATTTCCCTTATTTTGGGGCAAAATTGCAGAAATTTCACTTATTTTGGGGCAAAATTGCAGAAATTTCACTTATGTCAGTAAAAAAAGGCAGAACTTTTCTCTTTTGGGGCAAAAAGTCAGGAATTTCTTTTATTTTGTTACAAAATTGCAGAAATTGTGCTTATTTTGGGGCAAAAAGGCAGAAATTTCCCATATTTTGGGGCAAAAATGCAGAAATTTCCCTTATTTTGAGGTAAAAAGTCTGTAATTCCCTTTATTTGGGGGCAAAAAGGCAGAAATTTTCCTTATTTTGGGGCAAAATTCCAGAAATTTTCTTTATTTTGGGGCAAAATTGAACAAATCTCCCTTATTTTGTGGCAAAATTACAGAAATTTCACTTATTTCAGGGAAAAAACGCAGAAATTTCTCTTATTTTGGGGCAATAAGGCAGAAATTGCTTTTATTTTGGTACAAAATTGCAGAAATTTTCTTTATTTTGGGGCAAAATACAAAAATTTCCCATATTTTAGGGCAAAAAGCAGAGATTACCCTTATTATGAGGTAAAAAGGCTGAAATTTCCCTTATTTGGGGGCAAAAAGACAGAAATTTCCCTAATTTTGTGGCAAAAAGGCAGAAATTTCCCTTATTTTGGGGCAAAATTGCAGATTTTTCACCTATTTCAGGGTAATAAGTCAGAAATTTTCCTTATTTTGGGGCAAAAAGATAGAAATTCCCTTTGTTTTGGGGGAAACAGACAGAAATTCCACTTATTTAGTGGCAAAAAAGCAGAAATTCCCCTTATTTTGGAGCAAAAATGAAGAAATTTCTCTTTTTTATGGCAAAAAGCTATGCATTCTTCTTATTTTCGGGCAAAAAGGCAAAAATTCCCCGTATTTTGGAGAAAAATTGCAGAAATTCCCTTAATTGTGGGGCAAAAACTCAGAAATTCCCTATATGTTGGGACAAAAAGACAGAAATTCTTCTTATTTTGGGGCAAAACTCAGAAATTCCACTTATTTTGGGGCAAAATTCCAGAAATTTCCCTTATTTAGGGCAAAATTGCAGAAATTTCACTTATTTTGGGGCAAAATTGCAGAAATTTAACTTATTTCAGGGAAAAAAGTAGAAATTTTCTTATTTTGGGGCAAAAAGGCAGAAATTTTTTTTATTTTAGTACAAAATTGCAGAAATTTTTTTATTTTGGGCAAAAAGGCAGAAATTTCCCATATTTAGGGGCAAAAATGCAGAAATTCCCCTTATTTTGAGGTGAAAATTCTGAAATTCCCTTTATTTTGTGGCAAAAAGGCAGAAATTCCCCTTATTTTGGGGCAAAAAGCAGACATTTCCCTTATTTTGGAAAAAAATTTTAGAAATTTAACTTATTTCAGGGCAAAAAGTCAGAAATTCCCCTTATTTTGGGGCAAAAAGACAGAAATTTCCTTTGTTTTGGGGGAAAAAGACAGAAATTCCACTTATTAAGAGGCAAAAAAGCAGAAATTCCCCTTATTTTAAAGCAAAAATGAAGAAATTTCCCTTTTTTATGGCAAAAAGGTATGCCTTCTTCTTGTTTTCGGGCAAAAAGGCAGAAATTCCTCGTTTTTTGGAGCAAAATTGCAGAAATTCCCCTAATTGTGGGGCAAAAAGGCAGAAATTCCCTATATGTTGGGGCAAAAAGGCAGAAATTCTCCTTATTTTGGGGCAAAACTCAGAAATTCCACTTATTTTGGTGCAAAATTCCAGAAATTTCTTTTATTTTGGGGCGAAATTGCAGAAATTTCACTTATTTTGGGGCAAAATTGCAGAAATTTCACTTATGTCAGTAAAAAAAAGCAGAACTTTTCTTTTTGGGGGCAAAAAGTCAGAAATTTCTTTTATTTTGGTACAAAATTGCAGAAATTGTTCTTATTTTGGGGCAAAAACGTGGAAATTTCCCATACTTTGGGGCAAAAATGTAGAAATTCCCCTTATTTTGTGGTAAAAAGACTGAAATTCCCCTTATTTGGGGGCAAAAAGGCAGAAATTTTCCTCATTTTGGGGCAAAATTTCAGAAATTTCACGTATTTCAGTGTAATAAGTCAAAAATTTTCCTTATTTTGGGGCAAAAAAGACAGAAATTCCCTTTGTTTTGGGGGAAAAAGACAGAAATTCCACTTATTTAGAGGCAAAAAAGCAGAAATTCCCCTTATTTTGGAGCAAAAATGAAGAAATTTCCCTTTTTTCTGGCAAAAAGTTATGCATTTTTCTTATTTTCGGGCAAAAAGGCAGAAATTCCCCGTATTTGGAGCAAAATTGCAGAAATTCCTTTAATTGTGGGACAAAAAGGCAGAAATTCTCTATATATTAGGGCAAAAATACAGAAATTCTCCTTATCTTGGGGCAAAACTCAGAATTTTCACTTATTTTGGGGCAAAATTGCAGAAATTTCTCTTATTTCAGAAAAAAAGCAGAAATTTAACTTATTTTGGGGCAAAAAGGCAGAAATTTCTTTTATTTTGGTACAAAATTGCAGAAATTTTTCTTATTTTGGGGCAAAAAGGCAAAAATTTCCCATATTTTGGGGCAAAAATGCAGAAATTCCCCTTATTTTGAGGTATAAAGGCTGAAATTCCCTTTTTTTGGAGGCAAAAAGGCAGAAATTTCCCTTATTTAGGGGCAAAATTGCAGAAATTTCACTTATTTCAGGGTAATAAGTCAAAAATTTTCCTTATTTTGGGGCAAAAAAGACAGAAATTCCCTTTGCTTTAGGGTAAAAAAACAGAAATTCCACTTATTTACAAGCAAAAAAGCAGAAATTCCCCTTATTTTGGAGCAAAAATGAAGAAATTTCACTTTTTTATGGCAAAAATGTATGCATTCTTCTTATTTTCAAGCAAAAAGGCAGAAATTCCTCGTATTTTGGAGCAATTTGCAGAAATTCTTCTAATTGTGGGGCAAAAAGGCAGAAATTCCCTATATGTTGTGGCAAAAAGACAGAAATTCTCCTTATTTTGGGGCAAAACTCAGAAATTTCCCTTATTTTGGGGCAAAATTGCAGAAATTTACTTATTTCAGAAAAAAAAGCAGAAATTTTCTTATTTTGGGGCAAAAAGGCAGAAATTTCTTTTATTTTGGTACAAAATTGCAGAAATTTTTCTTATTTTGGGCAAAAAGGCAGAAATTTCCCATATTTGGGGGCAAAAATGCATAAATTATCCTTATTTTGAGGTAAAAATGCTGAAATTCTCCTTATTTGAGGGCAAAAAGGCAGAAATTCCCCTTATTTTAGGGCAAAACTCAGAAATTTCAATTATTTTGGGGCAAAATTGCAGAAATTTCACTTATTTCAGGGTAATAAGTCAGAAATTTTCCTTATTTTGGGGCAAAAAAGACAGAAATTCCCTTTGTTTTGGGAGAAAAAGACAGAAATTCCACTTATTTAGAGGCAAAAAAGCAGAAATTCCCCTTATTTTGGAGCAAAAATGAAGAAATTTCCATTTTTTATGGCAAAACGGTATGCATTCTTCTTATTTTTGGTCAAAAAGGCAGAAAATCCCCGTGTTTTGGAGCAAAATTGCAGAAATTCCTTTAATTGTGAAGCAAAAAGGCAGAAATTCCCTATATGTTGGGGTAAAAACAGAAATTCCTCTTATTTTGGGGCAAATTCAGAAATTTCCCTTATTTTGGGGCAAAATTGCAGAAATTTCACATATTTTGGGGCAAAATTGCAGAAATTTCACTTATTTCAGAAAAAAAAAGCAGAAATTTTCTTTTTGGGAAAAAAGTCAGAAATTTCTTTTATTTTTGTACAAAATTGCAGAATTTGTTCTTATTTTGGGGCAAAAAGGCAGAAATTTCCCATATTTTGGGGCAAAAATGCAGAAATTTTCCTTATTTTGAGGTAAAAAGGCTGATATTTTCCTTATTTGGAGGCAAAAAGGCAGAAATTTCCCTCCTTTTGGGGCAAAATTGCAGAAATTTCACTTATTTCAGGGTAATAAGTCAGAAATTTTCCTTATTTTGGGGCAAAAAAGACAGAAATTCCCTTTGTTTTGGGGGAAAAAGACAGAAATTCCACTTATTAAGAGGCAAAAAAGCAGAAATTCCCCTTATTTTGGAGCAAAAATAAAGAAATTTCCCTTTTTTATGGCCAAAAGTTATGCATTCTTCTTGTTTTCGGGCAAAAAGGCAAAAATTCCCCCTGTTTTGGAGCAAAATTGCAGAAATTCCCCTAATTGTGGGGCAAAAAGGCAGAAATTCCCTTTATGTTGGGGCAAAAAGACAGAAATTCTCCTTATTTTGGGGCAAAACTCAGAAATTTCACTTATTTTGGGGCAAAATTGCAGAAATTTCACTTATTTCAGAAAAAAAAGCACAAATTTTCTTATTTTGGGGCAAAAAGGCAGAAATTTCTTTTATTTTGGTACAAAATTGCAGAAATTTTTTTTATTTTGGGCAAAAAGGCTGAAATTTCCCATATTTTGGGGCAAAAATGCAGAAATTCCCCTTATTTTGAGGTAAAAATGCTGAAATTCCTATTATTTGGGGGCAAAAAGGCAGAAATTCCCCTTATTTTGGGGCAAAACTCAGAAATTTCAATTATTTTGGGACAAAATTGCAGAAATTTCACTTATTTTGGGGCAAAATTGCAGAAATTTCACTTATTTCAGGAAAAAAGGCAGAAGTTTTTCTTATTTTGGAGCAAAAAGGCAGAAATTCCAAATGTTTTGTGGCAAAAATGCAGAAATTCCCCTTATTTTGTGGTAAAAATGCTGAAATTCCCCTTATTTGGGGGCAAAAAGGCATAAATTTCCCTTATTTTGGGGCAAAATTGCAGAAATTTCACTTACCTCAGGGTAATAAGTCAGAAATTTTCCTTATTTTGGGGCAAAAAAGACGGAAACTCCCTTTGTTTTGGGGGAAAAAGACATAAATTCGACTTATTAAGAGGCAAAAAAGCAGAAATTCCCCATATTTTGAAGCAAAAATGAAGAAATTTTCCTTTTTTATGGCAAAAAGGTATGCATTCTTCTTGTTTTCGGGCAAAAAGGCAGAAATTCCCCGTATTTTGGAGCACAATTGCAGAAATTCCCCTAATTGTGGGGCAAAAAGGCAGAAATTCCCTATATGTTGGGGCAAAAAAACAGAAATTTTCCTTTTTTTGGGGCAAAACTCAGAAATTCCACTTATTTTGGGGCAAAATTCCAGAAATTTCCCTTATTTTGGGGCAAAACTCAGAATTTTCACTTATTTTGGGGAAAAATTGCAGAAATTTCACTTATTTCAGAAAAAAAAAGCAGAAATTTCACTTATTTTGGGGCAAAAAGGCAGAAATTTTTTTATTTTGGTACAAAATTGCAGAAATTTTTCTTATTTTGGGACAAAAAGGCTGAAATTTCCCATATTTTGGGGCAAAAGTGCAGAAATTCCCCTTATTTTGAGGTAAAAATGCTGAAATTCCCTTTATTTGGAGGCAAAAATGCAGAAATTTCCCTTATTTTGGTGCAAAATTGCAGAAATTTCACTTATTTCAGGGTAATAAGTCACAAATTTTCCTTATTTTGGGGCAAAAAAGACAGAAATTCCCTTTGTTTTGGGGGGAAAAGACAGAAATTCCCCTTATTTAGAGGCAAAAAAGCAGAAATTCCCCTGATTTTGGAGAAAAAATGAAGAAATTTCTTTTTTTTATGGCAAAAAGGTATGCATTCTTCTTTTTTTGGGCAAAAAGGCAGAAATTTCCCGTTTTTGGAGCAAAATTGCAGAAATTCCCCTAATTGTGGGGCAAAAAGGCAGAAATTCCCTATATTTTGGGGCAAAAAGACAGAAATTCTCCTTATTTTGGGGCAAAACTCAGAAATTCCAATTATATTGGGGCAAAATTTCAGAAATTTCCCTTATTTTGGGGAAAAATTGCAGAAATTTCACTTATTTTGGGGCAAAATTGCAGATATTTCACTTATGTCAGTAAAAAAAAGCAGAACTTTTCTTTTTTGGGGCAAAAAGTCAGAAATTTCTTTTATTTTGTTACAAAATTGCAGAAATTGTTCTTATTTTGGGGCAAAAAGGCAGAAATTTCCCATATTTTGGGGCAAAAATGCAGAAATTTCCCTTATTTTGAGGTAAAAAGGCTGTAATTCCCTTTATTTGAGGGCAAAAAGGCAGAAATTTTCCTTATTTTGGGGGAAAATTCCAGAAATTTTCTTTATTTTGGGGCAAAATTAAACAAATCTCCCTTATTTTGTGGCAAAATTACAGAAATTTCACTTATTTCAGGGAAAAAAAGCAGAAATTTCTCTTATTTTGGGGCAAAAAGGCAGAAATTGCTTTTATTTTGGTACAAAATTGCAGAAATTTTCTTTATTTTGGGGCAAAATACAGAAATTTCCCATATTTTAGGGCAAAAAGCAGAGATTAACCTTATTATGAGGTAAAAAGGCTGAAATTTCCCTTATTTTGGGGCAAAAAGACTGAAATTTCCATAATTTTGTGGCAAAAAGGCAGAAATTTCCCTTATTTTGGGGCAAAATTGCAGAAATTTCACTTATTTCAGGGTAATAAGTCAGAAATTTTCCTTATTTTGGGGCAAAAAAGACAGAAATTCCCTTTGTTTTGGGAGAAAAAGACAGAAATTCCACTTATTTAGAGGCAAAAAAGCAGAAATTCCCCTTATTTTGGAGCAAAAATGAAGAAATTTCCATTTTTTATGGCAAAACGGTATGCATTCTTCTTATTTTTGGTCAAAAAGGCAGAAAATCCCCGTGTTTTGGAGCAAAATTGCAGAAATTCCTTTAATTGTGAAGCAAAAAGGCAGAAATTCCCTATATGTTGGGGTAAAAACAGAAATTCCTCTTATTTTGGGGCAAATTCAGAAATTTCCCTTATTTTGGGGCAAAATTGCAGAAATTTCACATATTTTGGGGCAAAATTGCAGAAATTTCACTTATTTCAGAAAAAAAAAGCAGAAATTTTCTTTTTGGGAAAAAAGTCAGAAATTTCTTTTATTTTTATACAAAATTGCAGAATTTGTTCTTATTTTGGGGCAAAAAGGCAGAAATTTCCCATATTTTGGGGCAAAAATGCAGAAATTTTCCTTATTTTGAGGTAAAAAGGCTGATATTTTCCTTATTTGGAGGCAAAAAGGCAGAAATTTCCCTCCTTTTGGGGCAAAATTGCAGAAATTTCACTTATTTCAGGGTAATAAGTCAGAAATTTTCCTTATTTTGGGGCAAAAAAGACAGAAATTCCCTTTGTTTTGGGGGAAAAAGACAGAAATTCCACTTATTAAGAGGCAAAAAAGCACAAATTCCCCTTATTTTGGAGCAAAAATAAAGAAATTTCCCTTTTTTATGGCCAAAAGTTATGCATTCTTCTTGTTTTCGGGCAAAAAGGCAAAAATTCCCCCTGTTTTGGAGCAAAATTGCAGAAATTCCCCTAATTGTGGGGCAAAAAGGCAGAAATTCCCTTTATGTTGGGGCAAAAAGACAGAAATTCTCCTTATTTTGGGGCAAAACTCAGAAATTTCACTTATTTTGGGGCAAAATTGCAGAAATTTCACTTATTTCAGAAAAAAAAGCACAAATTTTCTTATTTTGGGGCAAAAAGGCAGAAATTTCTTTTATTTTGGTACAAAATTGCAGAAATTTTTTTTATTTTGGGCAAAAAGGCTGAAATTTCCCATATTTTGGGGCAAAAATGCAGAAATTCCCCTTATTTTGAGGTAAAAATGCTGAAATTCCTATTATTTGGGGGCAAAAAGGCAGAAATTCCCCTTATTTTGGGGCAAAACTCAGAAATTTCAATTATTTTGGGACAAAATTGCAGAAATTTCACTTATTTTGGGGCAAAATTGCAGAAATTTCACTTATTTCAGGAAAAAAGGCAGAAGTTTTTCTTATTTTGGAGCAAAAAGGCAGAAATTCCAAATGTTTTGTGGCAAAAATGCAGAAATTCCCCTTATTTTGTGGTAAAAATGCTGAAATTCCCCTTATTTGGGGGCAAAAAGGCATAAATTTCCCTTATTTTGGGGCAAAATTGCAGAAATTTCACTTACCTCAGGGTAATAAGTCAGAAATTTTCCTTATTTTGGGGCAAAAAAGACGGAAACTCCCTTTGTTTTGGGGGAAAAAGACATAAATTCGACTTATTAAGAGGCAAAAAAGCAGAAATTCCCCATATTTTGAAGCAAAAATGAAGAAATTTTCCTTTTTTATGGCAAAAAGGTATGCATTCTTCTTGTTTTCGGGCAAAAAGGCAGAAATTCCCCGTATTTTGGAGCACAATTGCAGAAATTCCCCTAATTGTGGGGCAAAAAGGCAGAAATTCCCTATATGTTGGGGCAAAAAAACAGAAATTTTCCTTTTTTTGGGGCAAAACTCAGAAATTCCACTTATTTTGGGGCAAAATTCCAGAAATTTCCCTTATTTTGGGGCAAAACTCAGAATTTTCACTTATTTTGGGGAAAAATTGCAGAAATTTCACTTATTTCAGAAAAAAAAAGCAGAAATTTCACTTATTTTGGGGCAAAAAGGCAGAAATTTTTTTATTTTGGTACAAAATTGCAGAAATTTTTCTTATTTTGGGACAAAAAGGCTGAAATTTCCCATATTTTGGGGCAAAAGTGCAGAAATTCCCCTTATTTTGAGGTAAAAATGCTGAAATTCCCTTTATTTGGAGGCAAAAATGCAGAAATTTCCCTTATTTTGGTGCAAAATTGCAGAAATTTCACTTATTTCAGGGTAATAAGTCACAAATTTTCCTTATTTTGGGGCAAAAAAGACAGAAATTCCCTTTGTTTTGGGGGGAAAAGACAGAAATTCCTATTATTTAGAGGCAAAAAAGCAGAAATTCCCCTGATTTTGGAGAAAAAATGAAGAAATTTCTTTTTTTTATGGCAAAAAGGTATGCATTCTTCTTTTTTTGGGCAAAAAGGCAGAAATTTCCCGTTTTTGGAGCAAAATTGCAGAAATTCCCCTAATTGTGGGGCAAAAAGGCAGAAATTCCCTATATTTTGGGGCAAAAAGACAGAAATTCTCCTTATTTTGGGGCAAAACTCAGAAATTCCAATTATATTGGGGCAAAATTTCAGAAATTTCCCTTATTTTGGGGAAAAATTGCAGAAATTTCACTTATTTTGGGGCAAAATTGCAGATATTTCACTTATGTCAGTAAAAAAAAGCAGAACTTTTCTTTTTTGGGGCAAAAAGTCAGAAATTTCTTTTATTTTGTTACAAAATTGCAGAAATTGTTCTTATTTTGGGGCAAAAAGGCAGAAATTTCCCATATTTTGGGGCAAAAATGCAGAAATTTCCCTTATTTTGAGGTAAAAAGGCTGTAATTCCCTTTATTTGAGGGCAAAAAGGCAGAAATTTTCCTTATTTTGGGGGAAAATTCCAGAAATTTTCTTTATTTTGGGGCAAAATTAAACAAATCTCCCTTATTTTGTGGCAAAATTACAGAAATTTCACTTATTTCAGGGAAAAAAAGCAGAAATTTCTCTTATTTTGGGGCAAAAAGGCAG
The DNA here is from genome assembly GCF_963924665.1 of Micromys minutus. Lineage (NCBI taxonomy): Eukaryota > Metazoa > Chordata > Mammalia > Rodentia > Muridae > Micromys > Micromys minutus. The sequence goes on from NW_027667467.1 coordinate 10,026,924, forward strand.
AAATTGCTTTTATTTTGGTACAAAATTGCAGAAATTTTCTTTATTTTGGGGCAAAATACAGAAATTTCCCATATTTTAGGGCAAAAAGCAGAGATTAACCTTATTATGAGGTAAAAAGGCTGAAATTTCCCTTATTTTGGGGCAAAAAGACTGAAATTTCCATAATTTTGTGGCAAAAAGGCAGAAATTTCCCTTATTTTGGGGCAAAATTGCAGAAATTTCACTTATTTCAGGGTAATAAGTCAGAAATTTTCCTTATTTTGGGGCAAAAAGACAGAAATTCCCTTTGTTTTGGAGGAAAGAGACAGAAATTCCACTTATTTAGAGGCAAAAAAGCAGAAATTCCCCTTATTTTGGAGCAAAAATGAAGAAATTTCCCTTTTTTATGGCAAAAAGCTATGCATTCTTCTTATTTTCGGGCAAAAAGGCAGAAATTCCCCGTATTTTGGAAAAAAATGGCAGAAATTCCCTTAATTGTAGGGCAAAAAGTCAGAAATTCCCTATATGTTGAGGCAAAAAGACAGAAATTCTTCTTATTTTGGGGCAAAACTCAGAAATTCCACTTATTTTGGGGCAAAATTCCAGAAATTTCCCTTATTTTGGGGCAAAATTGGAGAAATTTCACTTATTTTGGGGAAAAATCTCAGAAATTTAACTTATTTCAGGGAAAAAAGTAGAAATTTTCTTATTTTGGGGCAAAAAGGCAGAAATTTCTTTTATTTTAGTACAAAATTGCAGAAATTTTTCTTATTTTGGGCAAAAAGGCAGCAATTTCCCATATTTAGGGGCAAAAATGCAGAAATTCCCCTTATTTTGAGGTAAAAATTCTGAAATTCCCTTTATTTTGTGGCAAAAAGGCAGAAATTCCCCTTATTTTGGGGCAAAAAGCAGACATTTCCCTTATTTTGGAAAAAAATTTTAGAAATTTAACTTATTTCAGGGCAAAAAGTCAGAAATTCCCCTTATTTTGGGGCAAAAAGACAGAAATTCCCTTTGTTTTGGGGGAAAAAGACAGAAATTCCACTTATTAAGAGGCAAAAAAGCAGAAATTCCCCTTATTTTGGAGCAAAAATGAAGAAATTTCCCTTTTTTATGGCAAAAAGGTATGCATTCTTCTTGTTTTCGGGCAAAAAAGCAGAAATTCCCCGTTTTTTTGGAGCAAAATTGCAGAAATTCCCCTAATTGTGGGGCAAAAAGGCAGAAATTCCCTATATGTTGGGGCAAAAAGGCAGAAATTCTCTTTATTTTGGGGCAAAACTCAGAAATTCCACTTATTTTGGTGCAAAATTGCAGAAATTTCACTTATGTCAGTAAAAAAAAGCAGAACTTTTCTTTTTTGGGGCAAAAAGTCAGAAATTTCTTTTATTTTGGTACAAAATTGCAGAAATTGTTCTTATTTTGGGGCAAAAACGCAGAAATTCCCCTTATTTTGTGGTAAAAAGGCTGAAATACCTTTTATTTGGGGGCAAAAAGGCAGAAATTTTCCTCATTTTGGGGCAAAATTGCAGAAACTTCACTTATTTCAGGGTAATAAGTCAGAAATTTTCCTTATTTTGGGGCAAAAAAGACAGAAATTCCCTTTGTTTTGGGGGAAAGAGACAGAAATTTCACTTATTGAGAGGCAAAAAAGCAGATATTCCCCTTATTTTGGAGCAAAAATGAAGAAATTTCCCTTTTTTCTGGCAAAAAGGTATGCATTTTTCTTATTTTCAGGCAAAAAGGCAGAAATTCCCCGTATTTGGAGCAAAATTGCAGAAATTCCTTTAATTGTGGGACAAAAAGGCAGAAATTCCCAATTATTAGGGCAAAAATACAGAAATTCTCCTTATTTTGGGGCAAAACTCAGAATTTTCACTTATTTTGGGGCGAAATTGCAGAAATTTCACTTATTTTGGGGCAAAATTGCAGAAATTTCACTTATGTCAGTAAAAAAAAGCAGAACTTTTCTTTTTTGGGGCAAAAAGTCAGAAATTTCTTTTAATTTGGTACAAAATTGCAGAAATTTTTCTTATTTTGGGGCAAAAAGGCAGAAATTTCCCATATTTTGGGGCAAAAATGCAGAAATTCCCCTTATTTTGAGGTATAAAGGCTGAAATTCCCTTTATTTGGGGGCAAAAAGGCAGAAATTTCCCTTATTTAGGGGCAAAATTGCAGAAATTTCACTTATTTCAGGGTAATAAGTCAAAAACTTTCCTTATTTTGGGGCAAAAAAGACAGAAATTCCCTTTGCTTTGGGGTAAAAAAACAGAAATTCCACTTATTTACAAGCAAAAAAGCAGAAATTCCCCTTATTTTGGAGCAAAAATGAAGAAATTTCACTTTTTTATGGCAAAAAGGTATGCATTCTTCTTATTTTCGGGCAAAAAGGCAGAAATTCCCCGTATTTTGGAGCAATTTGCAGAAATTCTTCTAATTGTGGGGCAAAAAGGCAGAAATTCCCTATATGTTGGGGCAAAAAAACAGAAATTCTCCTTATTTTGGGGCAAAACTCAGAAATTTCACTTATTTTGGGGCAAAATTGCAGAAATTTCACTTATTTCAGAAAAAAAAGCAGAAATTTTCTTATTTTGGGATAAAAAGGCAGAAATTTATTTTGGTACAAAATTGCAGAAATTTTTCTTATTTTGGGCAAAAAGGCAGAAATTTCCCATATTTGGGGGCAAAATGCTGAAATTATCCTTATTTTGAGGTAAAAATGCTGAAATTCTCCTTATTTGAGGGCAAAAAGGCAGAAATTCCCCTTATTTTAGGACAAAACTCAGAAATTTCAATTATTTTGGGGCAAAATTGCAGAAATTTCACTTATTTCAGGGTAATAAGTCAGAAATTTTCCTTATTTTGTGGCAAAAAAGACAGAAGTTCCCTTTGTTTTCTGGGAAAAAAACAGAAATTCCACTTATTTACAGGCAAAAAAGCAGAAATTCCCCTTATTTTGGAGCAAAAATGAAGAAATTTCCATTTTTTCTGGCAAAAAGGTATGCATTCTTCTTATTTTTGATCAAAAATGAAGAAAATCCCCGTGTTTTGGAGCAAAATTGCAGAAATTCCTTTAATTGTGGGGCAAAAAGTCAGAAATTCCCTATATGTTGGGGTAAAAACAGAAATTCCTCTTATTTTGGGGCAAAACTCAGAAATTTCCCTTATTTTGGGGCAAAATTGCAGAAATTTTACATATTTTGGGGCAAAATTGCAGAAATTTCTCTTATTTCAGAAAAAAAGCAGAAATTTAACTTATTTTGGGGCAAAAAGGCAGAAATTTCTTTTATTTTGGTACAAAATTGCAGAAATTTTTCTTATTTTGGGGCAAAAAGGCAAAAATTTCCCATATTTTGGGGCAAAAATGCAGAAATTCCCCTTATTTTGAGGTATAAAGGCTGAAATTCCCTTTTTTTGGAGGCAAAAAGGCAGAAATTTCCCTTATTTAGGGGCAAAATTGCAGAAATTTCACTTATTTCAGGGTAATAAGTCAAAAATTTTCCTTATTTTGGGGCAAAAAAGACAGAAATTCCCTTTGCTTTAGGGTAAAAAAACAGAAATTCCACTTATTTACAAGCAAAAAAGCAGAAATTCCCCTTATTTTGGAGCAAAAATGAAGAAATTTCACTTTTTTATGGCAAAAATGTATGCATTCTTCTTATTTTCAAGCAAAAAGGCAGAAATTCCTCGTATTTTGGAGCAATTTGCAGAAATTCTTCTAATTGTGGGGCAAAAAGGCAGAAATTCCCTATATGTTGTGGCAAAAAGACAGAAATTCTCCTTATTTTGGGGCAAAACTCAGAAATTTCCCTTATTTTGGGGCAAAATTGCAGAAATTTACTTATTTCAGAAAAAAAAGCAGAAATTTTCTTATTTTGGGGCAAAAAGGCAGAAATTTCTTTTATTTTGGTACAAAATTGCAGAAATTTTTCTTATTTTGGGCAAAAAGGCAGAAATTTCCCATATTTGGGGGCAAAAATGCATAAATTATCCTTATTTTGAGGTAAAAATGCTGAAATTCTCCTTATTTGAGGGCAAAAAGGCAGAAATTCCCCTTATTTTAGGGCAAAACTCAGAAATTTCAATTATTTTGGGGCAAAATTGCAGAAATTTCACTTATTTCAGGGTAATAAGTCAGAAATTTTCCTTATTTTGGGGCAAAAAAGACAGAAATTCCCTTTGTTTTGGGAGAAAAAGACAGAAATTCCACTTATTTAGAGGCAAAAAAGCAGAAATTCCCCTTATTTTGGAGCAAAAATGAAGAAATTTCCATTTTTTATGGCAAAACGGTATGCATTCTTCTTATTTTTGGTCAAAAAGGCAGAAAATCCCCGTGTTTTGGAGCAAAATTGCAGAAATTCCTTTAATTGTGAAGCAAAAAGGCAGAAATTCCCTATATGTTGGGGTAAAAACAGAAATTCCTCTTATTTTGGGGCAAATTCAGAAATTTCCCTTATTTTGGGGCAAAATTGCAGAAATTTCACATATTTTGGGGCAAAATTGCAGAAATTTCACTTATTTCAGAAAAAAAAAGCAGAAATTTTCTTTTTGGGAAAAAAGTCAGAAATTTCTTTTATTTTTGTACAAAATTGCAGAATTTGTTCTTATTTTGGGGCAAAAAGGCAGAAATTTCCCATATTTTGGGGCAAAAATGCAGAAATTTTCCTTATTTTGAGGTAAAAAGGCTGATATTTTCCTTATTTGGAGGCAAAAAGGCAGAAATTTCCCTCCTTTTGGGGCAAAATTGCAGAAATTTCACTTATTTCAGGGTAATAAGTCAGAAATTTTCCTTATTTTGGGGCAAAAAAGACAGAAATTCCCTTTGTTTTGGGGGAAAAAGACAGAAATTCCACTTATTAAGAGGCAAAAAAGCAGAAATTCCCCTTATTTTGGAGCAAAAATAAAGAAATTTCCCTTTTTTATGGCCAAAAGTTATGCATTCTTCTTGTTTTCGGGCAAAAAGGCAAAAATTCCCCCTGTTTTGGAGCAAAATTGCAGAAATTCCCCTAATTGTGGGGCAAAAAGGCAGAAATTCCCTTTATGTTGGAACAAAAAGACAGAAATTCTCCTTATTTTGGGGCAAAACTCAGAAATTTCACTTATTTTGGGGCAAAATTGCAGAAATTTCACTTATTTCAGAAAAAAAAGCACAAATTTTCTTATTTTGGGGCAAAAAGGCAGAAATTTCTTTTATTTTGGTACAAAATTGCAGAAATTTTTTTTATTTTGGGCAAAAAGGCTGAAATTTCCCATATTTTGGGGCAAAAATGCAGAAATTCCCCTTATTTTGAGGTAAAAATGCTGAAATTCCTATTATTTGGGGGCAAAAAGGCAGAAATTCCCCTTATTTTGGGGCAAAACTCAGAAATTTCAATTATTTTGGGACAAAATTGCAGAAATTTCACTTATTTTGGGGCAAAATTGCAGAAATTTCACTTATTTCAGGAAAAAAGGCAGAAGTTTTTCTTATTTTGGAGCAAAAAGGCAGAAATTCCAAATGTTTTGTGGCAAAAATGCAGAAATTCCCCTTATTTTGTGGTAAAAATGCTGAAATTCCCCTTATTTGGGGGCAAAAAGGCATAAATTTCCCTTATTTTGGGGCAAAATTGCAGAAATTTCACTTACCTCAGGGTAATAAGTCAGAAATTTTCCTTATTTTGGGGCAAAAAAGACGGAAACTCCCTTTGTTTTGGGGGAAAAAGACATAAATTCGACTTATTAAGAGGCAAAAAAGCAGAAATTCCCCATATTTTGAAGCAAAAATGAAGAAATTTTCCTTTTTTATGGCAAAAAGGTATGCATTCTTCTTGTTTTCGGGCAAAAAGGCAGAAATTCCCCGTATTTTGGAGCACAATTGCAGAAATTCCCCTAATTGTGGGGCAAAAAGGCAGAAATTCCCTATATGTTGGGGCAAAAAAACAGAAATTTTCCTTTTTTGGGGGCAAAACTCAGAAATTCCACTTATTTTGGGGCAAAATTCCAGAAATTTCCCTTATTTTGGGGCAAAACTCAGAATTTTCACTTATTTTGGGGAAAAATTGCAGAAATTTCACTTATTTCAGAAAAAAAAAAGCAGAAATTTCACTTATTTTGGGGCAAAAAGGCAGAAATTTTTTTATTTTGGTACAAAATTGCAGAAATTTTTCTTATTTTGGGACAAAAAGGCTGAAATTTCCCATATTTTGGGGCAAAAGTGCAGAAATTCCCCTTATTTTGAGGTAAAAATGCTGAAATTCCCTTTATTTGGAGGCAAAAATGCAGAAATTTCCCTTATTTTGGTGCAAAATTGCAGAAATTTCACTTATTTCAGGGTAATAAGTCACAAATTTTCCTTATTTTGGGGCAAAAAAGACAGAAATTCCCTTTGTTTTGGGGGGAAAAGACAGAAATTCCCCTTATTTAGAGGCAAAAAAGCAGAAATTCCCCTGATTTTGGAGAAAAAATGAAGAAATTTCTTTTTTTTATGGCAAAAAGGTATGCATTCTTCTTTTTTTGGGCAAAAAGGCAGAAATTTCCCGTTTTTGGAGCAAAATTGCAGAAATTCCCCTAATTGTGGGGCAAAAAGGCAGAAATTCCCTATATTTTGGGGCAAAAAGACAGAAATTCTCCTTATTTTGGGGCAAAACTCAGAAATTCCAATTATATTGGGGCAAAATTTCAGAAATTTCCCTTATTTTGGGGAAAAATTGCAGAAATTTCACTTATTTTGGGGCAAAATTGCAGATATTTCACTTATGTCAGTAAAAAAAAGCAGAACTTTTCTTTTTTGGGGCAAAAAGTCAGAAATTTCTTTTATTTTGTTACAAAATTGCAGAAATTGTTCTTATTTTGGGGCAAAAAGGCAGAAATTTCCCATATTTTGGGGCAAAAATGCAGAAATTTCCCTTATTTTGAGGTAAAAAGGCTGTAATTCCCTTTATTTGAGGGCAAAAAGGCAGAAATTTTCCTTATTTTGGGGGAAAATTCCAGAAATTTTCTTTATTTTGGGGCAAAATTAAACAAATCTCCCTTATTTTGTGGCAAAATTACAGAAATTTCACTTATTTCAGGGAAAAAAAGCAGAAATTTCTCTTATTTTGGGGCAAAAAGGCAGAAATTGCTTTTATTTTGGTACAAAATTGCAGAAATTTTCTTTATTTTGGGGCAAAATACAGAAATTTCCCATATTTTAGGGCAAAAAGCAGAGATTAACCTTATTATGAGGTAAAAAGGCTGAAATTTCCCTTATTTTGGGGCAAAAAGACTGAAATTTCCATAATTTTGTGGCAAAAAGGCAGAAATTTCCCTTATTTTGGGGCAAAATTGCAGAAATTTCACTTATTTCAGGGTAATAAGTCAGAAATTTTCCTTATTTTGGGGCAAAAAGACAGAAATTCCCTTTGTTTTGGGGGAAAGAGACAGAAATTCCACTTATTTAGAGGCAAAAAAGCAGAAATTCCCCTTATTTTGGAGCAAAAATGAAGAAATTTCCCTTTTTTATGGCAAAAAGCTATGCATTCTTCTTATTTTCGGGCAAAAAGGCAGAAATTCCCCGTATTTTGGAAAAAAATGGCAGAAATTCCCTTAATTGTAGGGCAAAAAGTCAGAAATTCCCTATATGTTGAGGCAAAAAGACAGAAATTCTTCTTATTTTGGGGCAAAACTCAGAAATTCCACTTATTTTGGGGCAAAATTCCAGAAATTTCCCTTATTTTGGGGCAAAATTGGAGAAATTTCACTTATTTTGGGGAAAAATCTCAGAAATTTAACTTATTTCAGGGAAAAAAGTAGAAATTTTCTTATTTTGGGGCAAAAAGGCAGAAATTTCTTTTATTTTAGTACAAAATTGCAGAAATTTTTCTTATTTTGGGCAAAAAGGCAGCAATTTCCCATATTTAGGGGCAAAAATGCAGAAATTCCCCTTATTTTGAGGTAAAAATTCTGAAATTCCCTTTATTTTGTGGCAAAAAGGCAGAAATTCCCCTTATTTTGGGGCAAAAAGCAGACATTTCCCTTATTTTGGAAAAAAATTTTAGAAATGTAACTTATTTCAGGGCAAAAAGCCAGAAATTCCCCTTATTTTGGGGCAAAAAGACAGAAATTCCCTTTGTTTTGGGGGAAAAAGACAGAAATTCCACTTATTAAGAGGCAAAAAAGCAGAAATTCCCCTTATTTTGGAGCAAAAATGAAGAAATTTCCCTTTTTTATGGCAAAAAGGTATGCATTCTTCTTGTTTTCGGGCAAAAAAGCAGAAATTCCCCGTTTTTTTGGAGCAAAATTGCAGAAATTCCCCTAATTGTGGGGCAAAAAGGCAGAAATTCCCTATATGTTGGGGCAAAAAGGCAGAAATTCTCTTTATTTTGGGGCAAAACTCAGAAATTCCACTTATTTTGGTGCAAAATTGCAGAAATTTCACTTATGTCAGTAAAAAAAAGCAGAACTTTTCTTTTTTGGGGCAAAAAGTCAGAAATTTCTTTTATTTTGGTACAAAATTGCAGAAATTGTTCTTATTTTGGGGCAAAAACGCAGAAATTCCCCTTATTTTGTGGTAAAAAGGCTGAAATACCTTTTATTTGGGGGCAAAAAGGCAGAAATTTTCCTCATTTTGGGGCAAAATTGCAGAAACTTCACTTATTTCAGGGTAATAAGTCAGAAATTTTCCTTATTTTGGGGCAAAAAAGACAGAAATTCCCTTTGTTTTGGGGGAAAGAGACAGAAATTTCACTTATTGAGAGGCAAAAAAGCAGATATTCCCCTTATTTTGGAGCAAAAATGAAGAAATTTCCCTTTTTTCTGGCAAAAAGGTATGCATTTTTCTTATTTTCAGGCAAAAAGGCAGAAATTCCCTGTATTAGGAGCAAAATTGCAGAAATTCCTTTAATTGTGGGACAAAAAGGCAGAAATTCCCAATTATTAGGGCAAAAATACAGAAATTCTCCTTATTTTGGGGCAAAACTCAGAATTTTCACTTATTTTGGGGCGAAATTGCAGAAATTTCACTTATTTTGGGGCAAAATTGCAGAAATTTCACTTATGTCAGTAAAAAAAAGCAGAACTTTTCTTTTTTGGGGCAAAAAGTCAGAAATTTCTTTTAATTTGGTACAAAATTGCAGAAATTTTTCTTATTTTGGGGCAAAAAGGCAGAAATTTCCCATATTTTGGGGCAAAAATGCAGAAATTCCCCTTATTTTGAGGTATAAAGGCTGAAATTCCCTTTATTTGGGGGCAAAAAGGCAGAAATTTCCCTTATTTAGGGGCAAAATTGCAGAAATTTCACTTATTTCAGGGTAATAAGTCAAAAACTTTCCTTATTTTGGGGCAAAAAAGACAGAAATTCCCGTTGCTTTGGGGTAAAAAAACAGAAATTCCACTTATTTACAAGCAAAAAAGCAGAAATTCCCCTTATTTTGGAGCAAAAATGAAGAAATTTCACTTTTTTATGGCAAAAAGGTATGCATTCTTCTTATTTTCGGGCAAAAAGGCAGAAATTCCCCGTATTTTGGAGCAATTTGCAGAAATTCTTCTAATTGTGGGGCAAAAAGGCAGAAATTCCCTATATGTTGGGGCAAAAAGACAGAAATTCTCCTCATTTTGGGGCAAAACTCAGAAATTTCACTTATTTTGGGGCAAAATTGCAGAAATTTCACTTATTTCAGAAAAAAAAGCAGAAATTTTCTTATTTTGGGATAAAAAGGCAGAAATTTCTTTTATTTTGGTACAAAATTGCAGAAATTTTTCTTATTTTGGGCAAAAAGGCAGAAATTTCCCATATTTGGGGGCAAAATGCTGAAATTATCCTTATTTTGAGGTAAAAATGCTGAAATTCTCCTTATTTGAGGGCAAAAAGGCAGAAATTCCCCTTATTTTAGGACAAAACTCAGAAATTTCAATTATTTTGGGGCAAAATTGCAGAAATTTCACTTATTTCAGGGTAATAAGTCAGAAATTTTCCTTATTTTGTGGCAAAAAAGACAGAAGTTCCCATTGTTTTCTGGGAAAAAAACAGAAATTCCACTTATTTACAGGCAAAAAAGCAGAAATTCCCCTTATTTTGGAGCAAAAATGAAGAAATTTCCATTTTTTCTGGCAAAAAGGTATGCATTCTTCTTATTTTTGATCAAAAATGAAGAAAATCCCCGTGTTTTGGAGCAAAATTGCAGAAATTCCTTTAATTGTGGGGCAAAAAGTCAGAAATTCCCTATATGTTGGGGTAAAAACAGAAATTCCTCTTATTTTGGGGCAAAACTCAGAAATTTCCCTTATTTTGGGGCAAAATTGCAGAAATTTTACATATTTTGGGGCAAAATTGCAGAAATTTCACTTATTTCAGAAAAAAAAGCAGAAATTTTCTTTTTGGGAAAGAGTCAGAAATTTCTTTTATTTTTGTACAAAATTGCAGAATTTGTTCTTATTTTGGGGCAAAAAGGCAGAAATTTCCCTTATTTTGAGGTAACAAGACTGAAATTCCCCTTATTTTGAGGTAACAAGACTGAAATTCCCCTTATTTGGTGGCAAAAAGGCAGAAATTTCTCTTATTTTGGGGCAAAATTGCAGAAATTTCACTTATTTCAGGGTAATAAGTCAGAAATTTTCCTTATTTTGGGGCAAAAAAGACAGAAATTCCCTTTGTTTTGGGGGAAAAAGACAGAAATTCCACTTATTAAGAGGCAAAAAAGCAGAAATTCCCCTTATTTTGGAGCAAAAATAAAGAAATTTCCCTTTTTTATGGCCAAAAGTTATGCATTCTTCTTGTTTTCGGGCAAAAAGGCAGAAATTCCCCCTGTTTTGGAGCAAAATTGCAGAAATTCCCCTAATTGTGGGGCAAAAAGGAAGAAATTCCCTATATGTTGGGACAAAAAGACAGAAATTCTCCTTATTTTGGGGCAAAACTCAGAAATTTCACTTATTTTGGGGCAAAATTGCAGAAATTTCACTTATTTCAGAATAAAAAGCAGAAATTTTCTTATTTTGGGGCAAAAAGGCAGAAATTTCTTTTCTTTTGGTGCAAAATTGCAGAAATTTTTCTTATTTTGGGAAAAAGGCAGAAATATCTCATATTTTGGGGCAAAAATGCAGAATTTCCCCTAATTTAAAGTAAAAATGCTGAACTTCCCCTTATTTGGGTCAAAAAGGCAGAAATTTCCCTTATTTTGGAGCAAAACTTAGAAATTTCAATTATTTTGGGGCAAAATTGCAGAAATTTCACTTATTTCCAAAAAAAAAGCAGAAATTTTTTTATTTTGGGGCAAAAAGGCAGAAATTTCTTTTATTTTGGTACAAAATTGCAGAAATTGTTCTTATTTTGGGGCAAAATTGAAGAAATTTCCTTTATTTTGGGGCAAAATTTCAGAAATTTCACTTATTTCAGAAAAAATGCAGAAGTTTTCTTATTTTGGGGCCAAAAGGCAGAAATTTCTTTTATTTTGGTACAAAATTCCAGAAATTTTTCTTATTTTGGGGCAAAAGGCAAAATTCCTTATATTTTTGGGCAAAAATGCAGAAATTCCCCATATTTTGAGGTAAAAAGGCTGAAATTCCTTTTATTTGGGGGCAAAAAGGCAGAAATTTTCCTTATATTGGGGCAAAATTCCAGAAAATTTCTTTATTTTGGGGCAAAATTGCAGAAATTTCCTTTATTTTGTGGCAAAATTACAGAAATTTCACTTATTTCAGGGAAAAAATGCAGAAATTTCTCTTATTTTGGGGCAAAAAGGCAAAAATTGCTTTTATTTTGGTACAAAATTGCAGAAATTTTCTTTATTTTAGGACAAAATACAGAAATTCCCCATATTTTAGGGCAAAAAGCAAAGATTACCCATATTATGAGGTAAAAAGGCTGAAATTTCCCTTATTTTGGGGCAAAAACACAGAAATGTCCCTTATTTTGTGGCAAAAAGGAAGAAATTTCCCTTATTTTGGGGCAAAATTACAGAAATTTCACTTATTTCAGGGTAATAAGTCAGAAATTTTCCTTATTTTGGGGCAAAAAAGACAGAAATTCCCTTTGTTTTGGGGGAAAGAGACAGAAATTCCACTTATTGAGAGGCAAAAAAGCAGAAATTCCCCTTATTTTGGAGCAAAAATGAAGAAATTTCCCTTTTATTCTGGCAAAAAGGTATGCATTTTTCTTATTTTCGGGCAAAAAGGCAGAAATTCCCTGTATTAGGAGCAAAATTGCAGAAATTCCTTTAATTGTGGGACAAAAAAGCAGAAATTCCCTATATATTAGGGCAAAAATACAGAAATTCTCCTTATTTTGGGGCAAAACTCAGAATTTTCACTTATTTTGGGGCAAAATTGCAGAAATTTCACTTATTTCAGAAAAAAAGCAGAAATTTCACTTATTTTGGGGCAAAAAGGCAGAAATTTCTTTTATTTTGGTACAAAATTGCAGAAATTTTTCTTATTTTGGGGCAAAAAGGCAGAAATTTTCCATATTTTGGGGCAAAAATGCAGAAATTCCCCTTATTTTGAGGTATAAAGGCTGAAATTCCCTTTATTTGGGGGCAAAAAGGCAGAAATTTCCCTTATTTAGGGGCAAAATTGCAGAAATTTCACTTATTTCAGGGTAATAAGTCAAAAACTTTCCTTATTTTGGGGCAAAAAAGACAGAAATTCCCTTTGCTTTGGGGTAAAAAAACAGAAATTCCACTTATTTACAAGCAAAAAAGCAGAAATTCCCCTTATTTTGGAGCAAAAATGAAGAAATTTCACTTTTTTATGGCAAAAAGGTATGCATTCTTCTTATTTTCGGGCAAAAAGGCAGAAATTCCCCGTATTTTGGAGCAATTTGCAGAAATTCTTCTAATTGTGGGGCAAAAAGGCAGAAATTCCCTATATGTTGGGGCAAAAAGACAGAAATTCTCCTCATTTTGGGGCAAAACTCAGAAATTTCACTTATTTTGGGGCAAAATTGCAGAAATTTCACTTATTTCAGAAAAAAAAGCAGAAATTTTCTTATTTTGGGATAAAAAGGCAGAAATTTCTTTTATTTTGGTACAAAATTGCAGAAATTTTTCTTATTTTGGGCAAAAAGGCAGAAATTTCCCATATTTGGGGGCAAAATGCTGAAATTATCCTTATTTTGAGGTAAAAATGCTGAAATTCTCCTTATTTGAGGGCAAAAAGGCAGAAATTCCCCTTATTTTAGGACAAAACTCAGAAATTTCAATTATTGTGGGGCAAAATTGCAGAAATTTCACTTATTTCAGGGTAATAAGTCAGAAATTTTCCTTATTTTAAGGCAAAAAAGACAGAAGTTCCCTTTGTTTTGGGGGAAAAAAACAGAAATTCCACTTATTTACAGGCAAAAAAGCAGAAATTCCCCTTATTTTGGAGCAAAAAATGAAGAAATTTCCATTTTTTTCTGGCAAAAAGGTATGCATTCTTCTTATTTTTGGTCAAAAAGGCAGAAAATCCCCGTGTTTTGGAGCAAAATTGCAGAAATTCCTTTAATTGTGGGGCAAAAAGTCAGAAATTCCCTATATGTTGGAGTAAAAACAGAAATTCCTCTTATTTTGGGGCAAAACTCAGAAATTTCCCTTATTTTGGGGCAAAATTGCAGAAATTTTACATATTTTGGGGCAAAATTGCAGAAATTTCACTTATTTCAGAAAAAAAAAGCAGAAATTTTCTTTTTGGGAAAGAGTCAGAAATTTCTTTTATTTTTGTACAAAATTGCAGAATTTGTTCTTATTTTGGGGCAAAAAGGCAGAAATTTCCCATATTTTGGGGCAAAAATGCAGAAATTTCCCTTATTTTGAGGTAAAAAGGCTGATATTTTCCTTATTTGGAGGCAAAAAGGCAGAAATTTCCCTTCTTTGGGGCAAAATTGCAGAAATTTCACTTACTTCAGGGTAATAAGTCAGAAATTTTCCTTATTTTGGGGCAAAAAAGACAGAAATTCCCTTTGTTTTGGGGGAAAAAGACAGAAATTCCACTTATTAAGAGGCAAAAAAGCAGAAATTCCCCTTATTTTGGAGCAAAAATAAAGAAATTTCCCTTTTTTATGGCCAAAAGTTATGCATTCTTCTTGTTTTCGGGTAAAAAGGCAGAAATTCCCCCTGTTTTGGAGCAAAATTGCAGAAATTCCCCTAATTGTGGGGCAAAAAGGAAGAAATTCCCTATATGTTGGGACAAAAAGACAGAAATTCTCCTTATTTTGGGGCAAAACTCAGAAATTTCACTTATTTTGGGGCAAAATTGCAGAAATTTCACTTATTTCAGAATAAAAAGCAGAAATTTTCTTATTTTGGGGCAAAAAGGCAGAAATTTCTTTTATTTTGGTGCAAAATTGCAGAAATTTTTCTTATTTTGGGAAAAAGGCAGAAATATCTCATATTTTGGGGAAAAATGCAGAATTTCCCCTTATTTTAAGGTAAAAATGCTGAACTTCCCCTTATTTGGGTCAAAAAGGCAGAAATTTCCCTTATTTTGGAGCAAAACTTAGAAATTTCAATTATTTTGGGGCAAAATTGCAGAAATTTCACTTATTTCCAAAAAAAAGCAGAAATTTTTTTATTTTGGGGCAAAAAGGCAGAAATTTCTTTTATTTTGGTACAAAATTGCAGAAATTGTTCTTATTTTGGGGCAAAATTGAAGAAATTTCCTTTATTTTGGGGCAAAATTTCAGAAATTTCACTTATTTCAGAAAAAATGCAGAAGTTTTCTTATTTTGGGGCCAAAAGGCAGAAATTTCTTTTATTTTGGTACAAAATTCCAGAAATTTTTCTTATTTTGGGGCAAAAGGCAAAAATTCCTTATATTTTTGGGCAAAAATGCAGAAATTCCCCATATTTTGAGGTAAAAAGGCTGAAATTCCCTTTATTTGGGGGCAAAAAGGCAGAAATTTTCCTTATATTGGGGCAAAATTCCAGAAAATTTTATTATTTTGGGGCAAAATTGCAGAAATCTCCCTTATTTTGTGGAAATAATTACAGAAATTTCACTTATTTCAGGGAAAAAATGCAGAAATTTTTCTTATTTTGGGGCAAAAAGGCAAAAATTGCTTTTATTTTGGTACAAAATTGCAGAAATTTTCTTTATTTTAGGGCAAAATACAGAAATTCCCCATATTTTAGGGCAAAAAGCAAAGATTACCCATATTATGAGGTAAAAAGGCTGAAATTTCCCTTATTTTGGGGCAAAAAGACAGAAATTTTCCTTATTTTGTGGCAAAAAGGAAGAAATTTCCCTTATTTTGGGGCAAAATTGCAGAAATTTCACTTATTTCAGGGTAATAAGTCAGAAATTTTTCATATTTTGGGGCAAAAAAGACAGAAATTCCCTTTGTTTTGGGGGAAAGAGACAGAAATTCCACTTATTGAGAGGCAAAAAAGCAGAAATTCCCCTTATTTTGGAGCAAAAATGAAGAAATTTCCTTTTTTTATGGCAAAAAGCTATGCATTCTTCTTATTTTCGGGCAAAATGGCAGAAATTCCCCGTATTTTGGAGCAAAATTGCAGAAATTCCCTTAATTGTGGGGCCAAAATCAAAATTTACAATATGTTGGGGCAAAAAGACAGAAAATCTCCTTATTTTGGGGCAAAACTCAGAAATTCCACTTATTTTGGGGCAAAATTCCAGAAATTTCCCTTATTATGGGGCAAAATTGCAGAAATTTCACTTATTTTGGGGCAAAATTGCAGAAATTTAACTTATTTCAGGGAAAAAAAGCAGAAATTTTCTATTTTGGGGCAAAAAGGCAGAAATTTCTTTTATTTTGGTACAAAATTGCAGAAATTTTTTTTATTTTGGGCAAAAAGGTAGAAATTTCCCATATTTAGGGGCAAAAATGCAGAAATTCCCCTTATTTTGAGGTAAAAATTCTGAAATTCCCCTTTTTTTGTGGCAAAAAGGCAGAAATTCCCCTTATTTTGGGGCAAAAAGCAGACATTTCCCTTATTTTGGGGAAAAATTTTAGAAATTTAACTTATTTCAGGGCAAAAAGTCAGAAATTCCCCTTATTTAGGGGCAAAAAGACAGAAATTTGGTTTATTTTTGGGGAAAAGGGAGAAATTGCACTTCTTTTGAGTCAAAAAGGCGGAAACTTCCCTTATTTTGGGGTAAAAATGAAGAAATTTCGCTGTTTTATGGCAAAAAGATATACATTCCCTTTATTATTGGGGAAAAAAGGCAGAAATTCCCCGTATTTTGGAGCAAAATTGCAGAAATTCCCCTAATTTTTGGGCAAAAACGCAGAACTTCCCCTTATTTTGGGGTAAAACTGCAGAAATTTCACTTATTTCGCGGCAAAATGGCAGAAATTCCGTTTATTTTCGGCGAAATAGGCAGAAAATCCCCGTATTTTGGAGCAAAATTGCAGAAATTCACCTAATTTGGGGTAAAACATGCAGTAATTTTCTTTATTTTGGGGCAAAAATGCAGAAATTCCCCTCATTTGGGGGCAAAAGGCAGAAATTTCCCTTATTTTAGAACAAAATTGCAAAAATTTCCCTTATTTGGGGACAAAAAACAGAAATTCCCTTTCTTTTGTGGCAAAATTGCAGAAAATTCCTTTATTATGGGGAAAAATTGCAGAAATTTCTTTTATTTTAAGGCAAAATTGCAGAAATTTCACTTATTTCAGGAAAAAAGGCAGAAGTTTTCCTTATTTTGGGGCAAAAAGGCAGAAATTCCAAATATTTTGTGGCAAAAATGCAGAAATTCCCTTTATTTTGAGGTAAAAAGGCTGAAATTCCCCTTATTTCGGAAAAAAAAGGCAGAAATTTCCCTTATTTTGGGGCAAAATTGCAGAAATTTCACTTACTTCTGGGAAACAAGTCAGAAATTTTCCTTATTTTGGGGCAAAAAAGACAGAAATTCCCTTTGTATTGGGGGAAAAAGACAGAAATTCCACTTATTAAGAGGCAAAAATGCAGAAATTCTCATTTGGGGGCAAAAGGCAGAAATTTCCCTTATTTTGGGGCAAAATTGCAGAAATTTCACTTATTTCAGAAAAAAAGCAGAAATTTCACTTATTTTGGGGCAAAAAGGCAGAAAAATCTTTTATTTTGGTACAAAATTGCAGAAATTTTTCTTATTTTGGGGCAAAAAGGCAGAAATTTCCCATATTTTGGGGCAAAAATGCGGAAATTCCTCTTATTTTGAGTTAAAAAGGCTGAAATTCCCCTTATTTGGAGGCAAAAAGGCAGAAATTTCCCTTATTTAGGGGCAAAATTGCAGAAATTTCACTTATTTCAGGGTAATAAGTCAGAAATTTTCCTTATTTTGGGGCAAAAAAGACAGAAATTCCCTTTGCTTTGGGGTAAAAAAACAGAAATTCCACTTATTTACAAGCAAAAAAACAGAAATTCCCCTTATTTTGGAGCAAAAATAAAGAAATTTCCCTTTTTTATGGCAAAAAGGTATGCATTCTTCTTATTTTCGGGCAAAAAGGCAGAAATTCCCCGTATTTTGGAGCAAAATTGCAGAAATTCCCCTAATTGTGGGGCAAAAAGGCAGAAATTCCCTATATGTTGGGGCAAAAAGACAGAAATTTTCCTTATTTTAGGGCAACACTCAGAAATTTCACTTATTTTGGGGCAAAATTGCAGAAATTTCACTTACTTCAGGGTAATAAGTCAGAAATTTTCCTTATTTTGGGGCAAAAAAGACATAAATTCCCTTTGTTTTGGGGGAAAAAGACAGAAATTCCACTTATTAAGAGGCAAAATCAGAAATTCCCCTTATTTTGGAGCAAAAATGAAGAAATTTCCCTTTTTTATGGCAAAAAGGTATGCATTCTTCTTATTTTTCGGGCAAAAAGTCAGAAATTCCCTCTGTTTTGGAGCAAAATTGCAGAAATTCCCCTAATTGTGGGGCAAAAAGGCAGAAATTCCCTATATGTTGGGGCAAAAAGACAAAAATTTCACTTATTTTGGGGCAAAACTCAGAAATTCCACTTATTTTGGGGCAAAATTCCAGAAATGTCTCTTATTTTGGGGCGAAATTGCAGAAATTTCACTTATTTTGGTGCAAAATTGCAGAAATTTCACTTATGTCAGTAAAAAAAAGCAGAACTTTTCTTTTTTGGGGCAAAAAGTCAGATATTTCTTTTATTTTGGTACAAAATTGCAGAAATTGTTTTTATTTGGGGGCAAAAACGCAGAAATTTCCCATATTTTGGGGAAAAAATGCAGAAATTCCTTTTATTTTGTGGTAAAAAGGCTGAAATTTCTTTTATTTGGGGGCAAAAAGGCAGAAATTTTCCTCATTTTGGGGCAAAATTGCAGAAATTTCACTTATTTCAGGGTAATAAGTCAGAAATTTTCCTTATTTTGGGGCAAAAAAAACAGAAATTCCCTTTTTTTTGGAGGAAAAAGACAGAAATTCCACTTATTTAGAGACAAAAAAGCAGAAATTCCCCTTATTTTGGAGCAAAAATGAAGAAATTTTCCTTTTTTATGGCAAAAAGGTATGCATTTTTCTTATTTTCAGGCAAAAAGGCAGAAATTCCCCGTATTGGGAGCAAAATTGCAGAAATTCCTTCAATTGTGGGAAAAAAGGCAGAAAATCCCTATTTATTAGGGCAAAAATAGAGAAATTCTCCTTATTTTGTGGCAAAACTCAGAATTTTCAATTATTTTGGGGCAAAATTGCAGAAATTTCACTTATTTCAGAAAAAAAGCAGAAATTTCACTTATTTTGGGGCAAAAAGGCAGAAATTTCTTTTATTTTGGTACAAAATTGCAGAAATTTTTCTTATTTTGGGAGAAAAGGCAGAAATTTCCCATATTTTGGGGCAAAAATGAGGAAATTCCTCTTATTTTGAGGTATAAAGGCTGAAAATCCCTTTATTTGAGGGCAAAAAGGCAGAAATTTTCCTTATTTAGGGGCAAAATTGCAGAAATTTCACTTATTTCAGGGTAATAAGTCAGAAATTTTCCTTATTTTGGGGCAAAAAAGACAGAAATTCCCTTTGCTTTGGGGTAAAAAAACAGAAATTCCACTTATTTACAAGCAAAAAAGCAGAAATTTCCCTTATTTTGGAGCAAAAATAAAGAAATTTCCCTTTTTTATGGCAAAAAGGTATTCATTCTTCTTATTTTCGGGCAAAAAGGCAGAAATTCCCCGTATTTTGGAGCAAAATTGCAGAAATTCCCCTAATTGTGGGGCAAAAAGGCAGAAATTCCCTATATGTTGGGGCAAAAAGAAAGAAATTTTCCTTATTTTGGGGCTACACTCAGAAATTTCACTTACTTTGGGGCAAAATTGCAGAAATTTCACTTATTTCAGAAAAAAAGCAGAAATTTTCTTATTTTGGGGCAAAAAAGCAGAAATTTCTTTTATTTTGGTACAAAATTGCAGAAATTTTTCTTATTTTGGGAAAAAGGCAGAAATTTCTCATATTTTGGGGCAAAAATGCAGAAATTCCCCTTATTTTAAGGTAAAAATGCTGAACTTCCCCTTATTTGGGGGCAAAAAGGCAGAAATTTCCTTTATTTTGGGGCAAAACTTAGAAATTTCAATTATTTTGGTGCAAAATTGCAGAAATTTCACTTATTTCCGAAAAAAAAGCAGAAATTTTCTAATTTTGGGGCAATAGGACAGATATTTCTTTTATTTTGGTACAAAATTGCAGAAATTTTCCTTATTTTGGGGCAAAAAGGCAGACATTTCCCATATTTTGGGGCAAAAACGCAGAATTTCCCCTTATTTTGAGGTAAAAAGGCTGAAATTCCCCTCATTTGGGGGCAAAAAGGCAGAAATTTCCCTTATTTTGGGACAAAATTGCAGAAATTTCACTTATTTCAGAATAATAAGTCAGAAATTATCTTTATTTTGGTGCAAAAATACAGAAATTCCCTTTGTTTTGGGGGAAAAAGACAGAAATTCCACTTATTTAGAGGCAAAAATGCAGAAATTCCCCTTATTTAGGAGCAAAAATGAAGAAATTTCCCTTTTCGATGGCAAAAAGGTATGCATTCTTCTTATTTTCGGGCAAAAAGACAGAAATTTTCCGTTTTTTGGAGCAAAATTGCAGAAATCCCCCTAATTGTGGGCCAAAAAGGCAGAAATTCCCTATATGTTGGGGCAAAAAGACAGAAATTTCACTTATTTTGGGGCAAAACTCAGAAATTTCACTTATTTTAGGGCAAAATTGCAGAAATTTCACTTATTTCAGAAAAAAAGCAGAAATTTTCTTATTTTGGGGCAAAAAGGCAGAAATTTCTTTAATTTTGGTAGAAAATTGCAGAAATTGTTCTCATTTTGGGTCAAAAAGGCAGAAATTTCCCATATTTTGGGGCAAAAATGCAGAAAATCCTATTATTTTGTGTTAAAAAGGCTGAAATTCCCCTTATTTGGGGACAAAAAGGCAGAAATTTTCCTCATATTGGGGCAAAATTGCAGAAATTTCACTTCTTTCAGGGTAATAAGTCAGAAATTTTCCTTATTTTGGGGCAAAAAAGAAGAAATTCCCTTTGTTTTGGGGGAAAAAAACAGAAATTCCACTTATTTAGAGCCAAAAAAGCAGAAATTCCCCTTATTTTGGAGAAAAAAGGAAGAAATTTCTCTTTTTTATGGCAAAAAGATATGCATTCTTTTTATTTTCAGGCAAAAAGGAAGAAAATCCCCGTATTTTACAGCAAAATTGCAGAAATTCCTTTAATTGTGGGGCAAAAGGCAGAAATTCCCTATATATTGGAACAAAAATACAGAAATTCTCCTTATTTGGGAGCAAAACTCAGAATTTTCACTTATTTTGGGGCAAAATTGCAGAAATTTCACTTATTTCAGAAAAAAAGCAGAATTTTTCTTATTTTGGGGCAAAAAGGCAGAAATTTCTTTAATTTTGGTAGAAAATTGCAGAAATTGTTCTCATTTTGGGTCAAAAAGGCAGAAATTTCCCATATTTTGGGGCAAAAATGCAGAAAATCCTATTATTTTGAGTTAAAAAAGCTGAAATTCCCCTTATTTGGGGACAAAAGGCAGAAATTTTCCTCATTTTGGGGCAAAATTGCAGAAATTTCACTTATTTCAGGTTAATAATTCAGAAATTTTCCTTATTTTGGGGCAAAAGAGACAGAAATTCCCATTGTTTTGGGGGAAAAAAACAAAAATTCCACTTATTTAGAGCCAAAAAAGCAGAAATTCCCCTTATTTTGGAGCAAAAATGAAGAAATTTCCCTTGTTTATGGCAAAAAGATATGCATTCTTTTTATTTTCGGGCAAAAAGGCAGAAAATCCCCGTATTTTGGAGCAAAATTGCAGAAATTCCTTTAATTGTGGGGCAAAAAGGCAGAAATTCCCTATATATTGGGGCAAAAATACAGAAAATCTCCTTATTTGGGGGCAAAACACAGAATTTTCACTTATTTTAAGGCAAAATTGCAGAAATTTCACTTATTTCAGGAAAAAAGGCAGAAGTTTTCCTTATTTGGGGGCAAAATGTCAGAAATTCCAAATATTTTGTGGCAAAAATGCAGAAATTCCCCTTATTTTGAGGAAAAAAGGCTTAAATTCCCCTTATTTCGGGGAAAAAAGGCAGAAATTTCCCTTATTTTGGGGCAAAATTGCAGAAATTTCACTTACTTCTGGGTAACAAGTCAGAAATTTTCCTTATTTTGGGGCAAAAAAGACAGAAATTCCCTTTGTATTGGAGGAAAAAGACAGAAATTCCACTTATTAAGAGGCAAAAAAGCAGAAATTCCCCTTATTTTGGAGCAAAAATGAAGAAATTTTTTTTATGGCAAAAAGGTATGCATTCTTCTTATTTTCGGGCAAAAAGGCAGAAATTCCCCGTATTTTGGAGCAAAATTGCAGAAATTCCCCTAATTGTGGGGCAAAAAGGCAGAAATTCCCTATATGTTGGGGCAAAAAGACAGAAATTCTTTTTATTATGAGACAAAACTCAGAAATTTCACTTAATTTGGGGCAAAATTGCAGAAATTTCACATATTTTGGGGCAAAATTGCTGAAATTCCCCTTATTTTGAGGTAAAAATTTTGAAATTCCCCTTATTTTGTGGCAAAAAGGCAGAAATTCCTTTTATTTTGGGGCAAAAAGCAGATATTTCCCTTATTTTGGGGAAAAATTTTAGAAATTTAACTTATTTCAGGACAAAAAGTCAGAAATTCTCCTTATTTTTGGGCAAAAAGACAGAAATTCGGTTTATTTTTGGGGGAAATGGAGAAATTGCACTTCTTTTGAGTCAAAAATGCAGAAAATTCCCTTATTTTGGGGTAAAAATGAAAAAATTTCCCTTTTTTATGGCAAAAAGATATACATTCCCTTTATTATTGGGGAAAAAAGGCAGAAATTCCCCGTATTTTGGAGCAAAATTGCAGAAATTCCCCTAATTTTTGGGCAAAAACGCAGAACTTCCCCTTATTTTGGGGTAAAACTGCAGAAATTTCACTTATTTCGCGGCAAAATGGCAGAAATTCCGTTTATTTTCGGCGAAATAGGAAGAAAATCCTCGTATTTTGGAGCAAAATTGAAGAAATTCACCTAATTTGGGGTAAAACATGCAGTAATTTTCTTTATTTTGGGGCAAAAATGCAGAAATTCCCCTTATTTGGGGGCAAAAGGCAGAAATATCCCTTATTTTAGGGCAAAATTGCAGAAATTTCCCTTATTTGGGGACAAAAAACAGAAATTCCCTTTCTTTTGGGGCAAAATTGCAGAAAATTCCTTTATTATGGGGAAAAATTGCAGAAATTTCTTTTATTTTAAGGCAAAATTGCAGAAATTTCACTTATTTCAGGAAAAAAGGCAGAAGTTTTCCTTATTTTGGGGCAAAAAGGCAGAAATTCCAAATATTTTGTGGCAAAAATGCAGAAATTCCCCTTATTTTGAGGTAAAAAGGCTGAAATTCTCCTTATTTCGGGGAAAAAGGCAGAAATTTCCCTTATTTTGGGGCAAAATTGCAGAAATTTCACTTACTTCTGGGAAACAAGTCAGAAATTTTCCTTATTTTGGGGCAAAAAAGACAGAAATTCCCTTTGTATTGTGGGAAAAAGACAGAAATTCCACTTATTAAGAGGCAAAAATGCAGAAATTCTCTTTATTTGGGGGCAAAAGGCAGAAATTTCCCTTATTTTGGGGCAAAATTGCAGAAATTTCACTTACTTCAGGGGAATAAGTCAGAAATTTTTTTTATTTTGGGGCAAAAAAGACATAAATTCCCTTTATTTTGGGGGAAAAAGACAGAAATTCCACTTATTAAGAGGCAAAAAAGCAGAAATTCCCCTTATTTTGGAGCAAAAATGAAGAAATTTCCCTTTTTTATGGCAAAAAGGTATGCATTCTTCTTATTTTTCGGGCAAAAAGACAGAAATTCCCTCTGTTTTGAAGCAAAATTGCAGAAATTCCCCTAATTGTGGGGAAAAAAGGCAGAAATTCCCTATATGTTGGGGCAAAAAGACAGAAATTTCACTTATTTTGGGGCAAAACTCAGAAATTCCACTTATTTTGGGGCAAAATTCCAGAAATTTCCCTTATTTTGGGGCAAAATTGCAGAAATTTCATTTATTTTGGGGCAAAATTGCAGAAATTTAACTTATTTCAGGGAAAAAAAGTAGAAATTTTCTATTTTGGGGCAAAAAGGCAGAAATTTCTTTTATTTTGGTACAAAATTGCAGAAATTTTTCTTATTTTGGGCAAAAAGGCAGAAATTTCCCATATTTAGGGGCAAAAATGCAGAAATTCCCCTTATTTTGAGGTAAAAATTCTGAAATTCCCCTTATTTTGTGGCAAAAAGGCAGAAATTCCCCTTAATTTGGGGCAAAAAGCAGACATTTCCCTTATTTTGGGGAAAAATTTTAGAAATTTAACTTATTTCAGGGCAAAAAGTCAGAAATTCCCCTATTTTAAGGCAAAAAGACAGAAATTTGGTTTATTTTTGGGGAAAAGGGAGAAATTGCACTTCTTTTGAGTCAAAAAGGTGGAAACTTCCCTTATTTTGGGGTAAAAATGAAGAAATTTCGCTGTTTTATGGCAAAAAGATATACATTCCCTTTATTATTGGGGAAAAAAAGGCAGAAATTCCCCGTATTTTGGAGCAAAATTGCAGAAATTCCCCTAATTTTTGGGCATAAATGCAGAACTTCCCCTTATTTTGGGGTAAAACTGCAGAAATTTCACTTATTTCGCGGCAAAATGGCAGAAATTCCGTTTATTTTCGGCGAAATAGGCAGAAAATCCCCGTATTTTGGAGCAAAATTGCAGAAATTCACCTAATTTGGGGTAAAACATGCAGTAATTTTCTTTATTTTGGGGCAAAAATGCAGAAATTCCCCTCATTTGGGGGCAAAAGGCAGAAATTTCCCTTATTTTAGAACAAAATTGCAAAAATTTCCCTTATTTGGGGACAAAAAACAGAAATTCCCTTTCTTTTGTGGCAAAATTGCAGAAAATTCCTTTATTATGGGGAAAAATTGCCGAAATTTCTTTTATTTTAAGGCAAAATTGCAGAAATTTCACTTATTTCAGGAAAAAAGCCAGAAGTTTTCCTTATTTTGGGGCAAAAAGGCAGAAATTCCAAATATTTTGTGGCAAAAATGCAGAAATTCCCCTTATTTTGAGGTAAAAAGGCTGAAATTCCCCTTATTTCGGGGAAAAAAGGCAGAAATTTCCCTTATTTTGGGGCAAAATTGCAGAAATTTCACTTACTTCTGGGAAACAAGTCAGAAATTTTCCTTATTTTGGGGCAAAAAAGACAGAAATTCCCTTTGTATTGGGGGAAAAAGACAGAAATTCCACTTATTAAGAGGCAAAAATGCAGAAATTCTCCTTATTTGGGGGCAAAAGGGAGAAATTTCCCTTATTTTGGGGCAAAATTGCAGAAATTTCACTTACTTCAGGGTAATAAGTCAGAAATTTTCCTTATTTTAGGGCAAAAAAGACATAAATTCCCTTTGTTTTGGGGGAAAAAGACAGAAATTCCACTTATTAAGAGGCAAAAAAGCAGAAATTCCCCTTATTTTGGAGCAAAAATGAAGAAATTTCCCTTTTTTATGGCAAAAAGGTATGCATTCTTCTTATTTTTCGGGCAAAAAGTCAGAAATTCCCTCTCTTTTGGAGCAAAATTGCAGAAATTCCCCTAATTGTGGGGCAAAAAGGCAGAAATTCCCTATATGTTGGGGCAAAAAGACAGAAATTTCACTTATTTTGGGGCAAAACTCAGAAATTCCACTTATTTTGGGGCAAAATTCCAGAAATTTCTCTTATTTTGGGGTGAAATTGCAGAAATTTCACTTATTTTGGGGCAAAATTGCAGAAATTTCACTTATGTCAGTAAAAAAAAGCAGAACTTTTCTTTTTTGTGGCAAAAAGTCAGATATTTCTTTTATTTTGGTACAAAATTGCAGAAATTGTTCTTATTTGGGGGCAAAAACGCAGAAATTTCCCATATTTTGGGGCAAAAATGCAGAAATTCCCCTTATTTTGTGGTAAAAAGGCGGAAATTTCTTTTATTGGGGGGCAAAAAGGCAGAAATTTTCCTCATTTTGGGGCAAAATTGCAGAAATTTCACTTATTTCAGGGTAATAAGTCAGAAATTTTTCTTATTTTGGGGCAAAAAAGACAGAAATTCCCTTTGTTTTGGGGGAAAAAGACAGAAATTCCACTTATTTAGAGGCAAAAAAGCAGAATATCCCCTTATTTTGAAGCAAAAATGAAGAAATTTTCCTTTTTTATGGCAAAAAGGTATGCATTTTTCTTATTTTCGGGCAAAAAGGCAGAAATTCCCCGTATTGGGAGCAAAATTGCAGAAATTCTTTCAATTGTGGGACTAAAAGGCAGAAATTCCCTATATATTAGGGCAAAAATAGAGAAATTCTCCTTATTTTGGGGCAAAACTCAGATTTTTCACTTATTTTGGGGCAAAATTGCAGAAATTTCATTATTTCAGAAAAAAAGCAGAAATTTCACTTATTTTGGGGCAAAAAGGCAGAAATTTCTTTTATTTTGGTATAAAATTGCAGAAATTTTTCTTATTTTGGGGCAAAAAGGCAGAAATTTCCCATATTTTGGGGCAAAAATGCAGAAATTCCTCTTATTTTGAGGTATAAAGGCTGAAAATCCCTTTATTTGAGGGCAAAAAGGCAGAAATTTCCCTTATTTAGGGACAAAATTGAAGAAATTTCACTTATTTCAGGGTAATAAGTCAGAAATTTTCCTTATTTTGGGGCAAAAAAGACAGAAATTCCCTTTGTTTTGGGGGAAAAAGACAGAAATTCCACTTATTTAGAGGCAAAAAAGCAGAATATCCCCTTATTTTGAAGCAAAAATGAAGAAATTTTCCTTTTTTATGGCAAAAAGGTATGCATTTTTCTTATTTTCGGGCAAAAAGGCAGAAATTCCCCGTATTGGGAGCAAAATTGCAGAAATTCTTTCAATTGTGGGACTAAAAGGCAGAAATTCCCTATATATTAGGGCAAAAATAGAGAAATTCTCCTTATTTTGGGGCAAAACTCAGATTTTTCACTTATTTTGGGGCAAAATTGCAGAAATTTCATTATTTCAGAAAAAAAGCAGAAATTTCACTTATTTTGGGGCAAAAAGGCAGAAATTTCTTTTATTTTGGTACAAAATTGCAGAAATTTTTCTTATTTTGGGGAAAAAAGGCAGAAATTTCCCATATTTTGGGGCAAAAATGCAGAAATTCCTCTTATTTTGAGGTATAAAGGCTGAAAATCCCTTTATTTGAGGGCAAAAAGGCAGAAATTTCCCTTATTTAGAGGCAAAATTGAAGAAATTTCACTTATTTCAGGGTAATAAGTCAGAAATTTTCCTTATTTTGGGGCAAAAAAACAGAAATTCCCTTTGCTTTGGGGTAAAAAAACAGAAATTCCACTGATTTACAAGCAAAAAAGCAGAAATTCCCCTTATTTTGGAGCAAAAATGAAGAAATTTCCCTTTTTTATGGCAAAAAGGTATGCATTCTTCTTATTTTTCGGGCAAAAAGTCAGAAATTCCCTCTCTTTTGGAGCAAAATTGCAGAAATTCCCCTAATTGTGGGGCAAAAAGGCAGAAATTCCCTATATGTTGGGGCAAAAAGACAGAAATTTCACTTATTTTGGGGCAAAACTCAGAAATTCCACTTATTTTGGGGCAAAATTCCAGAAATTTCTCTTATTTTGGGGCGAAATTGCAGAAATTTCACTTATTTTGGGGCAAAATTGCAGAAATTTCACTTATGTCAGTAAAAAAAAGCAGAACTTTTCTTTTTTGTGGCAAAAAGTCAGATATTTCTTTTATTTTGGTACAAAATTGCAGAAATTGTTCTTATTTGGGGGCAAAAACGCAGGAATTTCCCATATTTTGGGGCAAAAATGCAGAAATTCCCCTTATTTTGTGGTAAAAATGCTGAAATTTCTTTAATTTGGGGGCAAAAAGGCAGAAATTTTCCTCATTTTGGGGCAAAATTGCAGAAATTTCACTTATTTCAGGGTAATAAGTCAGAAATTTTCCTTATTTTGGGGCAAAAAAGACAGAAATTCCCTTTGTTTTGGGGGAAAAAGACAGAAATTCCACTTATTAAGAGGCAAAAATGCAGAAATTCCCCTTATTTTGGAGCAAAAATGAAGAAATTTTCCTTTTTTATGGCAAAAAGGTATGCATTTTTCTTATTTTCAGGCAAAAAGGCAGAAATTCCCCGTATTGGGAGCAAAATTGCAGAAATTCCTTCAATTGTGGTACAAAAAGGCAGAAATTCCCTATATATTAGGGCAAAAATAGAGAAATTCTCCTTATTTTGGGGCAAAACTCAGAATTTTCACTTATTTTGGGGCAAAATTGCAGAAATTTCATTTATTTCAGAAAAAAAGCAGAATTTTCACTTATTTTGGGGCAAAATTGCAGAAATTTCATTTATTTCAGAAAAAAGCAGAAATTTCACTTATTTTGGGGCAAAAAGGCAGAAATTTCTTTTATTTTGGTACAAAATTGCAGAAATTTTTCTTATTTTGGGGCAAAAAGGCAGAAATTTCCCATATTTTGGGGCAAAAATGCAGAAATTCCTCTTATTTTGAGGTATAAAGGCTGAAAATCCCTTTATTTGAGGGCAAAAAGGCAGAAATTTCCCTTATTTAGGGGCAAAATTGAAGAAATTTCACTTATTTCAGGGTAATAAGTCAGAAATTTTCCTTATTTTGGGGCAAAAAAACAGAAATTCCCTTTGCTTTGGGGTAAAAAAACAGAAATTCCACTTATTTACAAGCAAAAAAGCAGAAATTCCCCTTATTTTGGAGCAAAAATAAAGAAATTTCCCTTTTTTATGGCAAAAAGGTATGCATTCTTCTTATTTTCAGACAAAAAGGCAGAAATTCCCCGTATTTTGGAGCAAAATTGCAGAAATTCCCCTAATTGTGGGGCAAAAAGGCAGAAATTCCCTATATGTTGGGGCAAAAAGACAGAAATTTTCTTTATTTTGGGGCAACACTCAGAAATTTCACTTATTTTTGGGGCAAAATTGCAGAAATTTCACTTACTTCAGGGTAATAAGTCAGAAATTTTTTCTTATTTTGGGGCAAAAAAGACAAAATTCCCTTTGTTTTGGGGGAAAAAGACAAAAATTCCACTTATTAAGAGGCAAAAAAGCAGAAATTCCCCTTATTTTGGAGCAAAAATGAAGAAATTTCCCTTTTTTATGGCAAAAAGGTATGCATTCTTCTTATTTTTCGGGCAAAAAGTCAGAAATTCCCTCTGTTTTGGAGCAAAATTGCAGAAATTCCCCTAATTGTGGGGCAAAAAGGCAGTAATTCCCTATATGTTGGGGCAAAAAGACAGAAATTTCACTTATTTTGGGGCAAAACTCAGAAATTCCACTTATTTTGGGGCAAAATTCTAGAAATTTCTCTTATTTTGGGGCGAAATTGCAGAAATTTCACTTATTTTGGGGCAAAATTGCAGAAATTTCACTTATGTCAGTAAAAAAAAGCAGAACTTTTCTTTTTTGTGGCAAAAAGTCAGATATTTCTTTTATTTTGGTACAAAATTGCAGAAATTGTTCTTATTTGGGGGCAAAAACGCAGAAATTTCCCATATTTTGGGGCAAAAATGCAGAAATTCCCCTTATTTTGTGGTAAAAAGGCTGAAATTTCTTTAATTTGGGGGCAAAAAGGCAGAAATTTTCCTCATTTTGGGGCAAAATTGCAGAAATTTCACTTATTTCAGGGTAATAAGTCAGAAATTTTCCTTATTTTGGGGCAAAAAAGACAGAAATTCCCTTTGTTTTGGGGGAAAAAGACAGAAATTCCACTTATTTAGAGGCAAAAAAGCAGAAATTCCCCTTATTTTGGAGCAAAAATGAAGAAATTTTCCTTTTTTATGGCAAAAAGGTATGCATTTTTCTTATTTTCGGGCAAAAAGGCAGAAATTCCCCGTATTGGGAGCAAAATTGCAGAAATTCTTTCAATTGTGCGACTAAAAGGCAGAAATTCCCTATATATTAGGGCAAAAATAGAGAAATTCTCCTTATTTTGGGGCAAAACTCAGATTTTTCACTTATTTTGGGGCAAAATTGCAGAAATTTCATTATTTCAGAAAAAAAGCAGAAATTTCACTTATTTTGGGGCAAAAAGGCAGAAATTTCTTTTATTTTGGTACAAAATTGCAGAAATGTTTCTTATTTTGGGGCAAAAAGGCAGAAATTTCCCATATTTTGAAGCAAAAATGCAGAAATTCCTCTTATTTTGAGGTATAAAGGCTGAAAATCCCTTTATTTGAGGGCAAAAAGGCAGAAATTTCCCTTATTTAGGGGCAAAATTGAAGAAATTTCACTTATTTCAGGGTAATAAGTCAGAAATTTTCCTTATTTTGGGGCAAAAAAGACAGAAATTCCCTTTGCTTTGGGGTAAAAAAACAGAAATTCCACTTATTTACAAGCAAAAAAGCAGAAATTCCCCTTATTTTGGATCAAAAATAAAGAAATTTCCCTTTTTTATGGCAAAAAGGTATGCATTCTTCTTATTTTCGGACAAAAAGGCAGAAATTCCCCGTATTTTGGAGCAAAATTGCAGAAATTCCCCTAATTGTGGGGCAAAAAGGCAGAAATTCCCTATATGTTGGGGCAAATAGACAGAAATTCTCCTTATTTTGGGGCAACACTCAGAAATTTCACTTACTTTGGGGCAAAATTGCAGAAATTTCACTTATTTCAGAAAAAAAGCAGAAATTTTCTTATTTTGGGGCAAAAAGGCAGAAATTTCTTTTATTTTGGTACAAAATTGCAAAAATTTTTCTTATTTTGGGAAAAAGGAAGAAATTTCTCATATTTTGGGGCAAAAATGCAGAAATTCCCCTTATTTTAAGGTAAAAATGCTGAACTTCCCCTTATTTGGGGGCAAAAAGGCAGAAATTTCCTTTATTTTGGGGCAAAACTTAGAAATTTCAATTATTTTGGGGCAAAATTGCAGAAATTTCACTTATTTCCGAAAAAAAAGCAGAAATTTTCTAATTTTGGGGCAAAAAGGCAGATATTTCTTTTATTTTGGTACAAAATTGCAGAAATTTTCCCTATTTTGGGGCAAAAAGGCAGACATTTCCCATATTTTGGGGCAAAAACCCAGAAATTCCCCTTATTTTGAGGTAAAAAGGCTGAAATTCCCCTTATTTGGGGGCAAAAAGGCAGAAATTTCCCTTATTTTGGGACAAAATTGCAGAAATTTCACTTATTTCAGAATAATAAGTCAGAAATTATCTTTATTTTGGTACAAAAATACAGAAATTCCCTTTGTTTTGGGGGGAAAAGACAGAAATTCCACTTATTTAGAGGCAAAAAAGCAGAAATTCCCCTTATTTAGGAGCAATAATGAAAAAATTTCCCTTTTCGATGGCAAAAAGGTATGCATTCTTCTTATTTTCGGGCAAAAAGACAGAAATTCCCCGTTTTTTGGAGCAAAATTGCAGAAATCCCTCTAATTGTGGGCCAAAAAGGCAGAAATTCCCTATATGTTGGGGCAAAAAGACAGAAATTTCACTTATTTTGGGGCAAAACTCAGAAATTTCACTTATTTTAGGGCAAAATTGCAGAAATTTCACTTATTTCAGAAAAAAAGAAGAAATTTTCTTATTTTGGGGCAAAAAGGCAGAAATTTCTTTTATTTTGGTAGAAAATTGCAGAAATTGTTCTCATTTTGGGTCAAAAAGGCAGAAATTTCCCATATTTTGGGGCAAAAATGCAGAAAATCCTATTATTTTGAGTTAAAAAAGCTGAAATTCCCCTTATTTGGGGACAAAAAGGCAGAAATTTTCCTCATTTTGGGGCAAAAATGAAGAAATTTCCCTTGTTTATGGCAAAAAGATATGCATTCTTTTTATTTTTGGGCAAAAAGGCAGAAAATCCCCATATTTTGGAGCTAAATTGCAGAAATTCCTTTAATTGTGGGGCAAAAAAGGCAGAAATTCCCTATATATTGGGGCAAAAATACAGAAATTCTCCTTATTTGGAGGCAAAACACAGAATTTTCACTTATTTTAAGGCAAAATTGCAGAAATTTCACTTATTTCAGGAAAAAAGGCAGAAGTTTTCCTTATTTGGGGGCAAAAACTCAGAAATTCCAAATATTTTGTGGCAAAAATGCAGAAATTCCCCTTATTTTGAGGAAAAAAGGCTTAAATTCCCCTTATTTCGGGGAAAAAAGGCAGAAATTTCCCTTATTTTGGGGCAAAATTGCAGAAATTTCACTTACTTCTGGGTAACAAGTCAGAAATTTTCCTTATTTTGGGGCAAAAAAGACAGAAATTCCCTTTGTATTGGAGGAAAAAGACAGAAATTCCACTTATTAAGAGGCAAAAAAGCAGAAATTCCCCTTATTTTGGAGCAAAAATGACGAAATTTTTCTTTTTTATGGCAAAAAGGTATGCATTCTTCTTATTTTCGGGCAAAAAGGCAGAAATTCCCCGTATTTTGGAGCAAAATTGCAGAAATTTTCCTAATTGTGGGGCAAAAAGGCAGAAATTCCCTATATGTTGGGGCAAAAAGACAGAAATTCTTTTTATTATGAGACAAAACTCAGAAATTTCACTTATTGTGGGGCAAAATTGCAGAAATTTCACATATTTTGGGGCAAAATTGCTGAAATTCCCCTTATTTTGAGGTAAAAATTTTGAAATTCCCCTTATTTTGTGGCAAAAAGTCAGAAATTCCCCTTATTTTGGGGCAAAAAGCAGACATTTCCTTTATTTTGGGGAAAAATTTTAGAAATTTAACTTATTTCAGGACAAAAAGTCAGAAATTCTCCTTATTTTGGGGCAAAAAGACAGAAATTCGGTTTATTTTTGGGGAAAATGGAGAAATTGCACTTCTTTTGAGTCAAAAAGGCAGAAAATTCCCTTATTTTGGGATAAAAATGAAAAAATTTCCCTTTTTTATGGCTAAAAGATATACATTCCCTTTATTATTGGGGAAAAAAGGCAGAAATTCCCCGTATTTTGGAGCAAAATTGCAGAAATTCCCCTAATTTTTGGGCAAAAACGCAGAACTTCCCCTTATTTTGGGGTAAAACTGTAGAAATTTCACTTATTTCGCGGCAAAATGGCAGAAATTCCGTTTATTTTCGGCGAAATAGGAAGAAAATTCTCGTATTTTGGAGCAAAATTGCAGAAATTCACCTAATTTGGGGTAAAACAGGCAGTAATTTTCTTTATTTTGGGGCAAAAATGCAGAAATTCCTCTTATTTGGGGGCAAAAGGCAGAAATTTCCCTTATTTTAGGGCAAAATTGCAGAAATTTCCTTTATTTGGGGACAAAAAACAGAAATTCCCTTTCTTTTGGGGCAAAATTGCAGAAAATTCCTTTATTATGGGGAAAAATTGCAGAAATTTCTTTTATTTTAAGGCAAAATTGCAGAAATTTCACTTATTTCAGGAAAAAAGGCAGACGTTTTCCTTATTTTAGGGCAAAAAGGCAGAAATTCCAAATATTTTGTGGCAAAAATGCAGAAATTCCCCTTATTTTGAGGTAAAAAGGCTGAAATTCCTCTTATTTCGGGGAAAAAGGCAGAAATTTCCCTTATTTTGGGGCAAAATTGCAGAAATTTCACTTACTTCTGGGAAACAAGTCAGAAATTTTCCTTATTTTGGGGCAAAAAAGACAGAAATTCCCTTTGTATTGGGGGAAAAAGACAGAAATTCCACTTATTAAGAGGCAAAAATGCAGAAATTCTTTTTATTTGGGGGCAATAGGCAGAAATTTCCCTTATTTTGGGGCAAAATTGCAGAAATTTCACTTACTTCAGGGTAATAAATTAAAAAATTTTTTATTTTGGGGCAAAAAAGACATAAATTCCTTTTATTTTGGGGGAAAAAGACAGAAATTCCACTAAGAGGCAAAAAAGCAGAAATTCCTCTTATTTTGGAGCAAAAATGAAGAAATTTCCCTTTTTTATGGCAAAAAGGTATGCATTCTTCTTATTTTTCGGGCAAAAAGTCAGAAATTCCCTCTGTTTTGGAGCAAAATTGCAGAAATTCCCCTAATTGTGGGGCAAAAAGGCAGAAATTCCCTATATGTTGGGGCAAAAAGACAGAAATTTCACTTATTTTGGGGCAAAACTCAGAAATTCCACTTATTTTGGGGCAAAATTCTAGAAATTTCTCTTATTTTGGGGCGAAATTGCAGAAATTTCACTTATTTTGGGGCAAAATTGCAGAAATTTCACTTATGTCAGTAAAAAAAAGCAGAACTTTTCTTTTTTGTGGCAAAAAGTCAGATATTTCTTTTATTTTGGTACAAAATTGCAGAAATTGTTCTTATTTGGGGGCAAAAACGCAGAAATTTCCCATATTTTGGGGCAAAAATGCAGAAATTCCCCTTATTTTGTGGTAAAAAGGCTGAAATTTCTTTAATTTGGGGGCAAAAAGGCAGAAATTTTCCTCATTTTGGGGCAAAATTGCAGAAATTTCACTTATTTCAGGGTAATAAGTCAGAAATTTTCCTTATTTTGGGGCAAAAAAGACAGAAATTCCCTTTGTTTTGGGGGAAAAAGACAGAAATTCCACTTATTTAGAGGCAAAAAAGCAGAAATTCCCCTTATTTTGGAGCAAAAATGAAGAAATTTTCCTTTTTTATGGCAAAAAGGTATGCATTTTTCTTATTTTCGGGCAAAAAGGCAGAAATTCCCCGTATTGGGAGCAAAATTGCAGAAATTCTTTCAATTGTGCGACTAAAAGGCAGAAATTCCCTATATATTAGGGCAAAAATAGAGAAATTCTCCTTATTTTGGGGCAAAACTCAGATTTTTCACTTATTTTGGGGCAAAATTGCAGAAATTTCATTATTTCAGAAAAAAAGCAGAAATTTCACTTATTTTGGGGCAAAAAGGCAGAAATTTCTTTTATTTTGGTACAAAATTGCAGAAATGTTTCTTATTTTGGGGCAAAAAGGCAGAAATTTCCCATATTTTGAAGCAAAAATGCAGAAATTCCTCTTATTTTGAGGTATAAAGGCTGAAAATCCCTTTATTTGAGGGCAAAAAGGCAGAAATTTCCCTTATTTAGGGGCAAAATTGAAGAAATTTCACTTATTTCAGGGTAATAAGTCAGAAATTTTCCTTATTTTGGGGCAAAAAAGACAGAAATTCCCTTTGCTTTGGGGTAAAAAAACAGAAATTCCACTTATTTACAAGCAAAAAAGCAGAAATTCCCCTTATTTTGGATCAAAAATAAAGAAATTTCCCTTTTTTATGGCAAAAAGGTATGCATTCTTCTTATTTTCGGACAAAAAGGCAGAAATTCCCCGTATTTTGGAGCAAAATTGCAGAAATTCCCCTAATTGTGGGGCAAAAAGGCAGAAATTCCCTATATGTTGGGGCAAATAGACAGAAATTCTCCTTATTTTGGGGCAACACTCAGAAATTTCACTTACTTTGGGGCAAAATTGCAGAAATTTCACTTATTTCAGAAAAAAAGCAGAAATTTTCTTATTTTGGGGCAAAAAGGCAGAAATTTCTTTTATTTTGGTACAAAATTGCAAAAATTTTTCTTATTTTGGGAAAAAGGAAGAAATTTCTCATATTTTGGGGCAAAAATGCAGAAATTCCCCTTATTTTAAGGTAAAAATGCTGAACTTCCCCTTATTTGGGGGCAAAAAGGCAGAAATTTCCTTTATTTTGGGGCAAAACTTAGAAATTTCAATTATTTTGGGGCAAAATTGCAGAAATTTCACTTATTTCCGAAAAAAAAGCAGAAATTTTCTAATTTTGGGGCAAAAAGGCAGATATTTCTTTTATTTTGGTACAAAATTGCAGAAATTTTCCCTATTTTGGGGCAAAAAGGCAGACATTTCCCATATTTTGGGGCAAAAACCCAGAAATTCCCCTTATTTTGAGGTAAAAAGGCTGAAATTCCCCTTATTTGGGGGCAAAAAGGCAGAAATTTCCCTTATTTTGGGACAAAATTGCAGAAATTTCACTTATTTCAGAATAATAAGTCAGAAATTATCTTTATTTTGGTACAAAAATACAGAAATTCCCTTTGTTTTGGGGGAAAAAGACAGAAATTCCACTTATTTAGAGGCAAAAAAGCAGAAATTCCCCTTATTTAGGAGCAATAATGAAAAAATTTCCCTTTTCGATGGCAAAAAGGTATGCATTCTTCTTATTTTCGGGCAAAAAGACAGAAATTCCCCGTTTTTTGGAGCAAAATTGCAGAAATCCCTCTAATTGTGGGCCAAAAAGGCAGAAATTCCCTATATGTTGGGGCAAAAAGACAGAAATTTCACTTATTTTGGGGCAAAACTCAGAAATTTCACTTATTTTAGGGCAAAATTGCAGAAATTTCACTTATTTCAGAAAAAAAGAAGAAATTTTCTTATTTTGGGGCAAAAAGGCAGAAATTTCTTTTATTTTGGTAGAAAATTGCAGAAATTGTTCTCATTTTGGGTCAAAAAGGCAGAAATTTCCCATATTTTGGGGCAAAAATGCAGAAAATCCTATTATTTTGAGTTAAAAAAGCTGAAATTCCCCTTATTTGGGGACAAAAAGGCAGAAATTTTCCTCATTTTGGGGCAAAAATGAAGAAATTTCCCTTGTTTATGGCAAAAAGATATGCATTCTTTTTATTTTTGGGCAAAAAGGCAGAAAATCCCCATATTTTGGAGCTAAATTGCAGAAATTCCTTTAATTGTGGGGCAAAAAAGGCAGAAATTCCCTATATATTGGGGCAAAAATACAGAAATTCTCCTTATTTGGAGGCAAAACACAGAATTTTCACTTATTTTAAGGCAAAATTGCAGAAATTTCACTTATTTCAGGAAAAAAGGCAGAAGTTTTCCTTATTTGGGGGCAAAAACTCAGAAATTCCAAATATTTTGTGGCAAAAATGCAGAAATTCCCCTTATTTTGAGGAAAAAAGGCTTAAATTCCCCTTATTTCGGGGAAAAAAGGCAGAAATTTCCCTTATTTTGGGGCAAAATTGCAGAAATTTCACTTACTTCTGGGTAACAAGTCAGAAATTTTCCTTATTTTGGGGCAAAAAAGACAGAAATTCCCTTTGTATTGGAGGAAAAAGACAGAAATTCCACTTATTAAGAGGCAAAAAAGCAGAAATTCCCCTTATTTTGGAGCAAAAATGACGAAATTTTTCTTTTTTATGGCAAAAAGGTATGCATTCTTCTTATTTTCGGGCAAAAAGGCAGAAATTCCCCGTATTTTGGAGCAAAATTGCAGAAATTTTCCTAATTGTGGGGCAAAAAGGCAGAAATTCCCTATATGTTGGGGCAAAAAGACAGAAATTCTTTTTATTATGAGACAAAACTCAGAAATTTCACTTATTGTGGGGCAAAATTGCAGAAATTTCACATATTTTGGGGCAAAATTGCTGAAATTCCCCTTATTTTGAGGTAAAAATTTTGAAATTCCCCTTATTTTGTGGCAAAAAGTCAGAAATTCCCCTTATTTTGGGGCAAAAAGCAGACATTTCCTTTATTTTGGGGAAAAATTTTAGAAATTTAACTTATTTCAGGACAAAAAGTCAGAAATTCTCCTTATTTTGGGGCAAAAAGACAGAAATTCGGTTTATTTTTGGGGAAAATGGAGAAATTGCACTTCTTTTGAGTCAAAAAGGCAGAAAATTCCCTTATTTTGGGATAAAAATGAAAAAATTTCCCTTTTTTATGGCTAAAAGATATACATTCCCTTTATTATTGGGGAAAAAAGGCAGAAATTCCCCGTATTTTGGAGCAAAATTGCAGAAATTCCCCTAATTTTTGGGCAAAAACGCAGAACTTCCCCTTATTTTGGGGTAAAACTGTAGAAATTTCACTTATTTCGCGGCAAAATGGCAGAAATTCCGTTTATTTTCGGCGAAATAGGAAGAAAATTCTCGTATTTTGGAGCAAAATTGCAGAAATTCACCTAATTTGGGGTAAAACAGGCAGTAATTTTCTTTATTTTGGGGCAAAAATGCAGAAATTCCTCTTATTTGGGGGCAAAAGGCAGAAATTTCCCTTATTTTAGGGCAAAATTGCAGAAATTTCCTTTATTTGGGGACAAAAAACAGAAATTCCCTTTCTTTTGGGGCAAAATTGCAGAAAATTCCTTTATTATGGGGAAAAATTGCAGAAATTTCTTTTATTTTAAGGCAAAATTGCAGAAATTTCACTTATTTCAGGAAAAAAGGCAGACGTTTTCCTTATTTTAGGGCAAAAAGGCAGAAATTCCAAATATTTTGTGGCAAAAATGCAGAAATTCCCCTTATTTTGAGGTAAAAAGGCTGAAATTCCTCTTATTTCGGGGAAAAAGGCAGAAATTTCCCTTATTTTGGGGCAAAATTGCAGAAATTTCACTTACTTCTGGGAAACAAGTCAGAAATTTTCCTTATTTTGGGGCAAAAAAGACAGAAATTCCCTTTGTATTGGGGGAAAAAGACAGAAATTCCACTTATTAAGAGGCAAAAATGCAGAAATTCTTTTTATTTGGGGGCAATAGGCAGAAATTTCCCTTATTTTGGGGCAAAATTGCAGAAATTTCACTTACTTCAGGGTAATAAATTAAAAAATTTTTTATTTTGGGGCAAAAAAGACATAAATTCCTTTTATTTTGGGGGAAAAAGACAGAAATTCCACTAAGAGGCAAAAAAGCAGAAATTCCTCTTATTTTGGAGCAAAAATGAAGAAATTTCCCTTTTTTATGGCAAAAAGGTATGCATTCTTCTTATTTTTCGGGCAAAAAGTCAGAAATTCCCTCTGTTTTGGAGCAAAATTGCAGAAATTCCCCTAATTGTGGGGCAAAAAGGCAGAAATTCCCTATATGTTGGGGCAAAAAGACAGAAATTTCACTTATTTTGGGGCAAAACTCAGAAATTCCACTTATTTTGGGGCAAAATTCCAGAAATTTCTCTTATTTTGGGGCGAAATTGCAGAAATTTCACTTATTTTGGGGCAAAATTGCAGAAATTTCACTTATGTCAGTAAAAAAAAGCAGAACTTTTCTTTTTTGGGGCAAAAAGTCAGATATTTCTTTTATTTTGGTACAAAATTGCAGAAATTGTTCTTATTTTGGGGCAAAAACTCAGAAATTTCTTTTATTTGGGGGCAAAAAGGCAGAAATTTTCCTCATTTTGGGGCAAAATTGCAGAAATTTCACTTATTTCAGGGTAATAAGTCAGAAATTTTCCTTATTTTGGGGCAAAAAAGACAGAAATTCCCTTTGTTTTGGGGGAAAAAGACAGAAATTCCACTTATTTAGAGACAAAAAAGCAGAAATTCCCCTTATTTTGGAGCAAAAATGAAGAAATTTTCCTTTTTTATGGCAAAAAGGTATGCATTTTTCTTATTTTC
The DNA here is from genome assembly GCF_963924665.1 of Micromys minutus. Classification (NCBI taxonomy): domain Eukaryota; kingdom Metazoa; phylum Chordata; class Mammalia; order Rodentia; family Muridae; genus Micromys; species Micromys minutus. The sequence goes on from NW_027667467.1 coordinate 10,065,601, forward strand.
AGGCAAAAAGGCAGAAATTCCCCGTATTGGGAGCAAAATTGCAGAAATTCCTTCAATTGTGGGACTAAAAGTCAGAAATTTCCTATATATTAGGGCAAAAATAGATAAATTCTCCTTATTTTGGGGCAAAACTCAGAATTTTCACTTATTTTGGGGCAAAATTGCAGAAATTTCACTTATTTCAGAAAAAAAGCAGAAATTTCACTTATTTTGGGGCAAAAAGGCAGAAATTTCTTTTATTTTGGTACAAAATTGCAGAAATTTTTCTTATTTTGGGGCAAAAAGGCAGAAATTTCCCATATTTTGGGGCAAAAATGCAGAAATTCCTCTTATTTTGAGGTATAAAGGCTGAAATTCCCTATATTTGAGGGCAAAAAGGCAGAAATTTCCCTTATTTAGGGGCAAAATTGCAGAAATTTCACTTATTTCAGGGTAATAAGTCAGAAATTTTCCTTATTTTGGGGCAAAAAAGACAGAAATTCCCTTTGCTTTGGGGTAAAAAAACAGAAATTCCACTTATTTACAAGCAAAAAAGCAGAAATTTCCCTTATTTTGGAGCAAAAATAAAGAAATTTCCCTTTTTTATGGCAAAAATGTATGCATTCTTCTTATTTTCGGGCAAAAAGGCAGAAATTCCCCGTATTTTGGAGCAAAATTGCAGAAATTCCCCTAATTGTGGGGCAAAAAGGCAGAAATTCCCTATATGTTGGGGCAAAAAGACAGAAATTCTCCTTATTTTGGGGCAACACTCAGAAATTTCACTTATTTTGGGGCAAAATTGCAGAAATTTCACTTATTTCAGAAAAAAAGCAGAAATTTTCTTATTTTGGGTCAAAAAGGCAGAAATTTCTTTTATTTTGTTACAAAATTGCAGAAATTTTTCTTATTTTGGGAAAAAGGCAGAAATTTCTCATATTTTGGGGCAAAAATGCAGAAATTCCCCTTATTTTAAGGTAAAAATGCTGAACTTCCCCTTATTTGGGGGCAAAAAGGCAGAAATTTCCTTTATTTTGGGGCAAAACTTAGAAATTTCAATTATTTTGGGGCAAAATTGCAGAAATTTCACTTATTTCTGAAAAAAAAGCAGAAATTTTCTAATTTTGGGGCAAAAAGGCAGATATTTCTTTTATTTTGGTACAAAACTGCAGAAATTTTCCTTATTTTGGGGCAAGAAGGCAGACATTTCCCATATTTTGGGGCAAAAATGCAGAAATTCCCCTTATTTTGAGGTAAAAATGCTGAAATTCCACTTATTTGGGGGCAAAAAGGCAGAAATTTCCCTTATTTTAGGACAAAATTGCAGAAATTTCACTTATTTCAAAATAATAAGTCAGAAATTATCTTTATTTTGGTTCAAAAATACAGAAATTCCCTTTGCTTTGGGGGAAAAAGACAGAAATTCCACTTATTTAGAGGCAAAAAAGCAGAAATTCCCCTTATTTTGGAGCAAAAATGAAGAAATTTTCCTTTTCGAAGGCAAAAAGGTATGCATTCTTCTTATTTTCGGGCAAAAAGACAGAAATTCCCCGTTTTTTGGAGCAAAATTGCAGAAATCCCCCTAATTGTGGGCCAAAAAGGCAGAAATTCCCTATATGTTGGGGCAAAAAGACAGAAATTCTCCTTATTTTGGGGCAAAACTCAGAAATTTCACTTATTTTAGGGCAAAATTGCAGAAATTTCACTTATTTCAGAAAAAAGCAGAAATTTTCTCATATTGGGGCAAAAAGGCAGAAATTTCTCTCATTTTGGGGCAAAATTGCAGAAATTTCACTTATTTCAGGGTAATAAGTCAGAAATTTTCCTTATTTTGGGGCAAAAAAGACAGAAATTCCCTTTGATTTGGGGGAAAAAGACAGAAATTCCACTTATTTAGAGGCAAAAAAGCAGAAATTTTTTTATTTTGGAGCAAAAATGAAGAAATTTTCCTTTTTTATGGCAAAAAGGTATGCATTTTTCTTATTTTCAGGCAAAAAGGCAGAAATTCCCCGTATTGGGAGCAAATTTTCAGAAATTCCTTCAATTGTGGGACTAAAAGGCAGAAATTTCCTATATATTAGGGCAAAAATAGAGAAATTCTCCTTATTTTGGGGCAAAACTCAGAATTTTCACTTATTTTGGGGCAAAATTGCAGAAATTTCACTTATTTCAGAAAAAAAGCAGAAATTTCACTTATTTTGGGGCAAAAAGGCAGAAATTTCTTTTATTTTGGTACAAAATTGCAGAAATTTTTCTTATTTTGGGGCAAAAAGGCAGAAATTTCCCATATTTTGGGGCAAAAATGCAGAAATTCCTCTTATTTTGAGGTATAAAGGCTGAAATTCCCTATATTTGAGGGCAAAAAGGCAGAAATTTCCCCTATTTAGGGGCAAAATTGCAGAAATTTCACTTATTTCAGGGTAATAAGTCAGAAATTTTCCTTATTTTGGGGCAAAAAAGACAGAAATTTCCTTTGCTTTGGGGTAAAAAAACAGAAATTCCACTTATTTACAAGCAAAAAAGCAGAAATTTCCCTTATTTTGGAGCAAAAATAAAGAAATTTCCCTTTTTTATGGCAAAAATGTATGCATTCTTCTTATTTTCGGGCAAAAAGGCAGAAATTCCCCGTATTTTGGAGCAAAATTGCAGAAATTCCCCTAATTGTGGGGCAAAAAGGCAGAAATTCCCTATATGTTGGGGCAAAAAGACAGAAATTCTCCTTATTTTGGGGCAACACTCAGAAATTTCACTTATTTTGGGGCAAAATTGCAGAAATTTCACTTATTTCAGAAAAAAAGCAGAAATTTTCTTATTTTGGGTCAAAAAGGCAGAAATTTCTTTTATTTTGTTACAAAATTGCAGAAATTTTTCTTATTTTGGGAAAAAGGCAGAAATTTCTCATATTTTGGGGCAAAAATGCAGAAATTCCCCTTATTTTAAGGTAAAAATGCTGAACTTCCCCTTATTTGGGGGCAAAAAGGCAGAAATTTCCTTTATTTTGGGGCAAAACTTAGAAATTTCAATTATTTTGGGGCAAAATTGCAGAAATTTCACTTATTTCTGAAAAAAAAGCAGAAATTTTCTAATTTTGGGGCAAAAAGGCAGATATTTCTTTTATTTTGGTACAAAACTGCAGAAATTTTCCTTATTTTGGGGCAAGAAGGCAGACATTTCCCATATTTTGGGGCAAAAATGCAGAAATTCCCCTTATTTTGAGGTAAAAATGCTGAAATTCCACTTATTTGGGGGCAAAAAGGCAGAAATTTCCCTTATTTTAGGACAAAATTGCAGAAATTTCACTTATTTCAAAATAATAAGTCAGAAATTATCTTTATTTTGGTTCAAAAATACAGAAATTCCCTTTGCTTTGGGGGAAAAAGACAGAAATTCCACTTATTTAGAGGCAAAAAAGCAGAAATTCCCCTTATTTTGGAGCAAAAATGAAGAAATTTTCCTTTTCGAAGGCAAAAAGGTATGCATTCTTCTTATTTTCGGGCAAAAAGACAGAAATTCCCCGTTTTTTGGAGCAAAATTGCAGAAATCCCCCTAATTGTGGGCCAAAAAGGCAGAAATTCCCTATATGTTGGGGCAAAAAGACAGAAATTCTCCTTATTTTGGGGCAAAACTCAGAAATTTCACTTATTTTAGGGCAAAATTGCAGAAATTTCACTTATTTCAGAAAAAAGCAGAAATTTTCTCATATTGGGGCAAAAAGGCAGAAATTTCTCTCATTTTGGGGCAAAATTGCAGAAATTTCACTTATTTCAGGGTAATAAGTCAGAAATTTTCCTTATTTTGGGGCAAAAAAGACAGAAATTCCCTTTGATTTGGGGGAAAAAGACAGAAATTCCACTTATTTAGAGGCAAAAAAGCAGAAATTTTTTTATTTTGGAGCAAAAATGAAGAAATTTTCCTTTTTTATGGCAAAAAGGTATGCATTTTTCTTATTTTCAGGCAAAAAGGCAGAAATTTCCCGTATTGGGAGCAAATTTTCAGAAATTCCTTCAATTGTGGGACTAAAAGGCAGAAATTTCCTATATATTAGGGCAAAAATAGAGAAATTCTCCTTATTTTGGGGCAAAACTCAGAATTTTCACTTATTTTGGGGCAAAATTGCAGAAATTTCACTTATTTCAGAAAAAAAGCAGAAATTTCACTTATTTTGGGGCAAAAAGGCAGAAATTTCTTTTATTTTGGTACAAAATTGCAGAAATTTTTCTTATTTTGGGGCAAAAAGGCAGAAATTTCCCATATTTTGGGGCAAAAATGCAGAAATTCCTCTTATTTTGAGGTATAAAGGCTGAAATTCCCTATATTTGAGGGCAAAAAGGCAGAAATTTCCCCTATTTAGGGGCAAAATTGCAGAAATTTCACTTATTTCAGGGTAATAAGTCAGAAATTTTCCTTATTTTGGGGCAAAAAAGACAGAAATTTCCTTTGCTTTGGGGTAAAAAAACAGAAATTCCACTTATTTACAAGCAAAAAAGCAGAAATTTCCCTTATTTTGGAGCAAAAATAAAGAAATTTCCCTTTTTTATGGCAAAAATGTATGCATTCTTCTTATTTTCGGGCAAAAAGGCAGAAATTCCCCGTATTTTGGAGCAAACTTGCAGAAATTCCCCTAATTGTGGGGCAAAAAGGCAGAAATTCCCTATATGTTGGGGCAAAAAGACAGAAATTCTCCTTATTTTGGGGCAACACTCAGAAATTTCACTTATTTTGGGGCAAAATTGCAGAAATTTCACTTATTTCAGAAAAAAAGCAGAAATTTTCTTATTTTGGGGCAAAAAGGCAGAAATTTCTTTTATTTTGTTACAAAATTGCAGAAATTTTTCTTATTTTGGGAAAAAGGCAGAAACTTCTCATATTTTGGGGCAAAAATGCAGAAATTCCCCTTATTTTAAGGTAAAAATGCTGAACTTCCCCTTATTTGAGGGCAAAAAGGCAGAAATTTCCTTTATTTTGGGGCAAAACTTAGAAATTTCAATTATTTTGGGGCAAAATTGCAGAAATTTCACTTATTTCTGAAAAAAAAGCAGAAATTTTCTAATTTTGGGACAAAAAGGCAGATATTTCTTTTATTTTGGTACAAAACTGCAGAAATTTTCCTTATTTTGGGGCAAGAAGGCAGACATTTCCCATATTTTGGGGCAAAAATGCAGAAATTCCCCTTATTTTGAGGTAAAAATGCTGAAATTCCCCTTATTTGGGGGCAAAAAGGCAGAAATTTCCCTTATTTTGGGGCAAAATTGCAGAAATTTCACTTATTTCAGAATAATAAGTCAGAAATTATCTTTATTTTGGTGCAAAAATACAGAAATTCCCTTTGTTTTGGGGGAAAAAGACAGAAATTCCACTTATTTAGAGGCAAAAAAGCAGAAATTCCCCTTATTTTGGAGCAAAAATGAAGAAATTTTCTTTTTCGATGGCAAAAAGGTATGCATTCTTCTTATTTTCGGGCAAAAAGACAGAAATTCCCCGTTTTTTGGAGCAAAATTGCAGAAATCCCCCTAATTGTGGGCCAAAAAGGCAGAAATTCCCTATATGTTGGGGCAAAAAGACAGAAATTCTCCTTATTTTGGGGCAAAACTCAGAAATTTCACTTATTTTAGGGCAAAATTGCAGAAATTTCACTTATTTCAGAAAAAAGCAGAAATTTTCTCATATTGGGGCAAAAAGGCAGAAATTTCTTTTATTTTGGTAGAAAATTGCAGAAATTGTTCTCATTTTGGGTCAAAAAGGCAGAAATTTCCCATATTTTGGGGCAAAAATGCAGAAAATCCTATTATTTTGAGTTAAAAAGGCTGAAATTCCCCTTATTTGGGGGCAAAAAGGCAGAAATTTTCCTCATTTTGGGGCAAAATTGCAGAAATTTCACTTATTTCAGGGTAATAAGTCAGAAATTTTCCTTATTTTGGGGCAAAAAAGACAGAAATTCCCTTTGTTTTGGGGGAAAAAACAGAAATTCCACTTATTTAGACCAAAAAAGCAGAAATTCCCCTTATTTTGGAGCAAAAATGAAGAAATTTCCCTTTTTTATGGCAAAAAGATATTCATTCTTTTTATTTTCGGGAAAAAAGGCAGAAAATCCCCGTATTTTGGAGCAAAATTGCAGAAATTTCACATATTTTAGGGCATAATTGCAGAAATTTCACTTATTTCAGAAAAAAAGCAGAAATTTCACTTATTTTGGGGCAAAAAGGCAGAAATTTCTTTTATTTTGGTACAAAATTGCAGAATTTGTTCTTATTTTGGGGCAAAAAGGCAGAAATTTCCCATATTTTGGGGCAAAAATGCAGAAATTCCCCTTATTTTGAGGTAAAAAGGCTGAAATTCCCTTTATTTGGGGGCAAAAAGGCAGAAATTTCCCTTATTTAGGGGCAAAATAGCAGAAATTTCACCTATTTCAGGGTAATAAGTCAGAAATTTTCCTTATTTTGGGGCAAAAAAGTCAGAAATTCCATTTGTTTTGTAGGAAAAAAACAGAAATTCCACTTATTTAGAGGCAAAAAAGCAGAAATTCCTCTTATTTTGGAGCAAAAATGAAGAAATTTCCCTTTTTTTGGCAAAAAGGTATGCATTCTTCTTGTTTTCGGGCAAACAGGCAGAAATTCCCCGTATTTTGGAGCAAAATTGAAGAAATTCCCCTAATTGTGGGGCAAAAAGGCCGAAATTCTTTATATGTTGGGGCAAAAAGACAGAAATTCTCCTTATTTTGGGGCAAAACTCAGAAATTTCCCTTATTTTGGGGCAAAATTGCAGAAATTTCACATATTTTGGGGCAAAATTGCATAAATTTCACTTATTTCAGAAAAAAAAGCAGAAATTTTCTTTTTTGGGGCAAAAAGTCAGAAATTTCTTTTATTTAGGTACAAAATTGCAGAATTTGTTCTTATTTTGGGGCAAAAGGGCAGAAATTTCCCATATTTTGGGGCAAAAATGCAGAAATTTTTCTTACTTTAAGGTAAAAAGGCTGATATTTTCTTATTTGTGGTAAAAAGGCAGAAATTTCCCTCATTTTGGGGAAAAATTGCAGAAATTTCTCTTATTTCAGGGTAATAAGTCAGAAATTTTCCTTATTTTGGGGCTAAAAAGACAGGAATTCCCTTTGTTTTGGGGGAAATATACAGAAATTCCACTTATTTAGAGGCAGAAAAGCAGAAATTCCCCTTATTTTGGAGCAAAAATGAAGAAATTTTCCTTTTTTATGGCAAAAAGGTATGCATTTTTCTTATTTTCAGGCAAAAAGGCAGAAATTCCCCATATTGGGAGCAAAATTGCAGAAATTCCTTCAATTGTGGTACAAAAAGGCAGAAATTCCCTATATATTAGGGTAAAAATAGAGAAATTCTCCTTATTTTGGGGCAAAACTCAGAATTTTCACTTATTTTGGGGCAAAATTGCAGAAATTTCACTTATTTCAGAAAAAAAGCAGAAATTTCACTTATTTTGGGGAAAAAGGCAGAAATTTCTTCTATTTTGGTACAAAATTGCAGAAATTTTTCTTATTTTGGGGCAAAATGGCAGAAATTTCCCATATTTTGGGGCAAAAATGCAGAAATTCCTCTTATTTTGAGGTATAAAGGCTGAAATTCCCTTTATTTGAGGGCAAAAAGGCAGAAATTTCTTTTATTTTGGTACAAAATTGCAGAAATTTTTCTTATTTTGGGAAAAAGGCAGAAATTTCTCATATTTTGGGGCAAAAATGCAGAAATTCCCCTTATTTTAAGGTAAAAATGCTGAACTTCCCCTTATTTGGTGGCAAAAAGGCAGAAATTTCCTTTATTTTGGGGCAAAACTTAGAAATTTCAATTATTTTGGGGCAAAATTGCAGAAATTTCACTTATTTCCGAAAAAAAAGCAGAGATTTTCTAATTTTGGGGCAAAAAGGCAGATATTTCTTTTATTTTGGTACAAAATTGCAGAAATTTTCCTTATTTTGGGGCAAAAAGGCAGACATTTTCCATATTTTGGGGCAAAAATGCAGAAATTCCCCTTATTTTGAGGTAAAAAGGCTGAAATTCCCCTTATTTGGGGGCAAAAAGGCAGAAATTTCCCTTATTTTGGGGCAAAATTGCAGAAATTTCACTTAATTCAGAATAATAAGTCAGAAATTATCTTTATTTTGGTGCAAAAATACAGAAATTCCCTTTGTATTGGGGTAAAAAGACAGAAATTCCACTTATTTAGAGGCAAAAAAGCAGAAATTCCCCTTATTTTGGAGCAAAAATGAAGAAATTTCCCTTTTTGATGGCAAAAAGGTATGCATTCTTCTTATTTTCGGGCAAAAAGACAGAAATTTTTGGTTTTTTGGAGCAAAATTGCAGAAATCCCCCTAATTGTGGGCCAAAAGGCAGAAATTCCCTATATGTTGGGGCAAAAAGACAGAAATTCTCCTTATTTTGGAGCAAAACTCAGAAATTTCACTTATTTTAGGGCAAAATTGCAGAAATTTAACGTATTTCAGAAAAAAAAGCAGAAATTTTCTCATTTTGGGGCAAAAAGGCAGAAATTTCTTTAATTTTGGTAGAAAATTGCAGAAATTGTTCTCATTTTAGGTCAAAAAGGCTGAAATTTCCCATATTTTGGGGCAAAAATGCAGAAAATCCTATTATTTTGTGTTAAAAAGGCTGAAATTCCCCTTATTTGGGGACAAAAAGGCAGAAATTTTCCTCATATTGGGGCAAAATTGCAGAAATTTCACTTCTTTCAGGGTAATAAGTCAGAAATTTTCCTTATTTTGGGGCAAAAAAGAAGAAATTCCCTTTGTTTTGGGGGAAAAAAACAGAAATTCCACTTATTTAGAGCCAAAAAAGCAGAAATTCCCCTTATTTTGGAGAAAAAAGGAAGAAATTTCTCTTTTTTATGGCAAAAAGATATGCATTCTTTTTATTTTCAGGCAAAAAGGAAGAAAATCCCCGTATTTTACAGCAAAATTGCAGAAATTCCTTTAATTGTGGGGCAAAAGGCAGAAATTCCCTATATATTGGAACAAAAATACAGAAATTCTCCTTATTTGGGAGCAAAACTCAGAATTTTCACTTATTTTGGGGCAAAATTGCAGAAATTTCACTTATTTCAGAAAAAAAAGCAGAAATTTTTTTGTTTTGGGGCAAAAAGGCAGACATTTCCAATATTTTGGGGCAAAAATGCAGAAATTCTTCTTATTTTGAGGTAAAAAGGCTGAAATTCCCCTTCTTTAGGGGCAAAAATGCAGAAATTTCCCTTATTTTGGGGCAAAATTTCAGAAATTTCATTTATTTCAGGGTAATAAGTCAGAAATTTTCTTAATTTGGGGGCAAAAAAGACAGAAATTCCCTTTGTTTTGGGAGAAAAAGACAAAAATTCCACTTATTTAGAGGCAAAAAAGCAGAAATTCCCCTTATTTTGGAGCAAAAATGAAGAAATTTCCTTTTTATGGCAAAAAGGTATGCATTCTTCTTATTTTTGGGCAAAAACGCAGAAATTCCCCGTATTTTGGAGCAAAATTGCAGAAATTCCCCTAATTGTTGGGCAAAAAGGCAGAAATTGCCTATATGTTGGGGAAAAAAGACAGAAATTCCACTTATTTTGGGGCAAAACTCAGAAATTCCACTTATTTTGGGGAAAAATTCAGGAAATTTCCATTATTTTGGGGCAAAATTGCAGAAATTTCACTTATTTTGGGGCAAAATTGCAGAAATTTCACTTATTTTGGGGCAAAATTGCAGAAATTTCATTTATTTCAGGGTAATAAGTCAGAAATTTTCTTAATTTTGGGGCAAAAAAGACAGAAATTCCCTTTGTTTTGGGAGAAAAAGACAAAAATTTCACTTATTTAGAGGCAAAAAAGCAGAAATTCCCCTTATTTTATAGCAAAAATGAAGAAATTTCCCTTTTTTATGGCAAAAAGGTATGCATTCTTCTTATTTTCGGGCAAAAAGGCAGAAATTCCTTGTATTTTGGAGCAAAATTGCAGAAATTCCCCTAATTGTGGGGCAAAAAGGCAGAAATTCCCTATATGTTGGGGCAAAAAGACAGAAATTCTCCTTATTTTGGGGCAAAACTCAGAAATTTCCCATATTTTGGGGCAAAAATGCAGAAATTTCACATATTTGGGGGCAAAATTGCAGAAATTTCACTTATTTCAGAAAAAAAGCAGAAATTTCACTTATTTTGGGGCAAAAAGGCAGAAATTTTTTTTATTTTGGTACAAAATTGCAGAATTTGTTCTTATTTTGGGGCAAAAAGGCAGAAATTTTCCATATTTTTGGGCAAAAATGCAGAAATTCCCCTTATTTTGAGGTAAAAAGGCTGAAATTCCCTTTATTTGGGGGCAAAAAGGCAGAAATTTCCCTTATTTAGGGGCAAAATAGCAGAAATTACACTTATTTCAGGGTAATAAGTCAGAAATTTTCCTTATTTTGGGGAAAAAAAGACAGAAATTCCATTTGTTTTGGGGAAAAAAAACAGAAATTCCACTTATTTAGAGGCAAAAGAGCAGAAATTCCTCTTATTTTGGAGCAAAAATGAAGAAATTTCCCTTTTTTATGGCAAAAAGGTATGCATTCTTCTTGTTTTCGGGCAAACAGGCAGAAATTCCCCGTATTTTTGAGCAAAATTTAAGAAACTCCCTAATTGTGGAGCAAAAAGGCCGAAATTCTTTATATGTTGGGGCAAAAAGACAGAAATTCTCCTTATTTTGGGGCAAAACTCAGAAATTTCCCTTATTTTGGGGCAAAATTGCAGAAATTTCACATATTTTGGGGCAAAATTGCATAAATTTCACTTATTTCTGAAAAAAAAGCAGAAATTTTCTTTTTTGAGGCAAAAAGTCAGAAATTTCTTTTATTTAGGTTCAAAATTGCAGCATTTGTTCTTATTTTGGGGCAAAAGGGCAGAAATTTCCCATATTTTGGGGCAAAAATGCAGAAATTTCCCTTATTTTAAGGTAAAAAGGCTGATATTTTCTTATTTGGGGGCAAAAAGGCAGAATTTTCCCTCATTTTGGGGAAAAATTGCCGAAATTTCACTTATTTCAGGGTAATAAGTCAGAAATTTTTCTTATTTTTGGGCTAAAGAGACAGGAATTCCCTTTGTTTTGGGGGAAATAGACAGAAATTCCACTTATTTAGAGGCAGAAAAGCAGAAATTCCCCTTATTTTGGAGCAAAAATGAAGAAATTTTCCTTTTTTATGGCAAAAAGGTATGCACTTTTCTTATTTTCGGGCAAAAAGGCAAAAATTCCCTGTATTTTGAGCAAAATTGCAGAAATTCCTTTAATTGTGGGACAAAAAGGCAGAAATTCCCTATACATTAGGGCAAAAATACAGAAATTCTCTTTATTTTGGGGCAAAACTCAGAATTTTCACTTATTTTGGTTCAAAATTGCAGAAATTTCACTTATTTCAGTAAAAAAAGCAGAAATTTCACTTATTTTGGGGCAAAAAGGCAGAAATTTCTTTCATTTTGGTACAAAATTGCAGAAATTTTTCTTATTTTGGGGCAAAAAGGCAGAAATTTCCCATATTTTGGAACAAAAATGAAGAAATTCCCCTTATTTTGAGGAAAAAAGGCTGAAATTCCCTTTATTTGTGGGCAAAAAGGCAGAAATTTCCCTTATTTAGGGGCAAAATTGCAGAAATTTCACTTATTTCAGGGTAATAAGTCAGAAATTTTCCTTATTTTGGGGCAAAAAAGACAGAAATTCCCTTCGTTTTGGGGGAAAAAAAACAGAAATTCCACTTATTTACAAGCAAAAAAGCAGAAATTTTCCTTATTTTGGAGCAAAAATAAAGAAATTTCCCTTTTTTAAGGCAAAAAGGTATGCATTCTTCTTGTTTTCGGGCAAAAAGGCAGAAATTCCCCGTTTTTTGGAGCAAAATTGCAGAAATTTCTCTTATTGTGGGGCAAAAAGGCAGAAATGCCCTATATGTTGGGGCAAAAAGACAGAAATTCTCCTTATTTTGGGGCAAAACTCAGAAATTTCACTTATTTTGGGGCAAAATTGCAGAAATTTCACTTATTTCAGAAAAAAAACAGAAATTTTCTTATTTTGGGGCAAAAAGGCAGAAATTTCTTTTATTTTGGTACAAAATTGCAGAAATTTTTCTTATTATGGGCAATAAGGCAGAAATTTCCCATATTTTGGTGCAAAAATGCAGAAATTCCTCTTATTTTGAAGTAAAAATGCTGAAATTCCCCTTATTTGGGGGCAAAAAGGCAGAAATTCCCCTTATTTTGGGGCAAAACTCAGAAATTTCAATTATTTTGGAGCAAAATTGCAGAAATTTCACTTATTTCAGGGTAATAAGTCAGAAATTTTCCTTATTTTGGGGCAAAAAAGACAGAAATTCCCTTCGTTTTGGGGAAAAAAAAACAGAAATTCCACTTATTTACAAGCAAAAAGACAGAAATTCTCCTTATTTTGGGGCAAAACTCAGAAATTTCACTTATTTTGGGGCAAAATTGCAGAAATTTCACTTATTTCAGAAAAAAAGCAGAAATTTCACTTATTTTGGGGCAAAAAGGCAGAAATTTTTTTTATTTTGGTACAAAATTGCAGAATTTGTTCTTATTTTGGGGCAAAAAGGCAGAAATTTTCCATATTTTGGGGCAAAAAAGACAGAAATTCCCTTCGTTTTGGGGGAAAAAAACAGAAATTCCACTTATTTACAAGCAAAAAAGCAGAAATTCTCCTTATTTTGGAGCAAAAATAAAGAAATTTCCCTTTTTTAAGGCAAAAAGGTATGCATTCTTCTTGTTTTCGGGCAAAAAGGCAGAAATTCCCCGTTTTTTTGGAGCAAAATTGCAGAAATTTCCCTTATTGTGGGGCAAAAAGGCAGAAATGCCCTATATGTTGGGGCAAAAAGACAGAAATTCTCCTTATTTTGGGGCTAAATTGCAGAAATTTCACTTATTTCAGAAAAAAAACAGAAATTTTCTTATTTTGGGGCAAAAAGGCAGAAATTTCTTTTATTTTGGTACAAAATTGCAGAAATTTTTCTTATTATGGGCAATAAGGCAGAAATTTCCCATATTTTGGGGCAAAAATGCAGAAATTCCTCTTATTTTGAAGTAAAAATGCTGAAATTCCCCTTATTTGGGGGCAAAAAGGCAGAAATTCCCCTTATTTTGGGGCAAAACTCAGAAATTTCAATTATTTTGGAGCAAAATTGCAGAAATTTCACTTATTTCAGAAAAAAAGCAGAAATTTCACTTATTTTGGGGCAAAAAGGCAGAAATTTCTTTTATTTTGGTACAAAATTGCAGAATTTGTTCTTATTTTGGGGCAAAAAGGCAGAAATTTTCCATATTTTGGGGCAAAAATGCAGAAATTCCCCTTATTTTGAGGTAAAAAGGCTGAAATTCCCTTTATTTGGGGGCAAAAAGGCAGAAATTTTCCTTATTTAGGGGCAAAATAGCAGAAATTTCACTTATTTCAGGGTAATAAGTCAGAAATTTTCCTTATTTTGGGGCAAAAAAGACAGAAATTCCATTTGTTTTGGGGGGAAAAAACAGAAATTCCACTTATTTAGAGGCAAAAGAGCAGAAATTCCTCTTATTTTGGAGCAAAAATGAAGAAATTTCCCTTTTTTATGGCAAAAAGGTATGCATTCTTCTTGTTTTCGGGCAAACAGGCAGAAATTCCCCGTATTTTGGAGCAAAATTTAAGAAACTCCCCTAATTGTGGGGCAAAAAGGCCGAAATTCTTTATATGTTGGGGCAAAAAGACAGAAATTCTCCTTATTTTGGGGCAAAACTCAGAAATTTCCCTTATTTTGGGGCAAAATTGCAGAAATTTCACATATTTTGGGGCAAAATTGCATAAATTTCACTTATTTCAGAAAAAAAAGCAGAAATTTTCTTTTTTGAGGCAAAAAGTCAGAAATTTCTTTTATTTAGGTACAAAATTGCAGAATTTGTTCTTATTTTGGGGCAAAAGGGCAGAAATTTCCAATATTTTGGGGCAAAAATGCAGAAATTTCCCTTATTTTAAGGTAAAAAGGCTGATATTTTCTTATTTGGGGGCAAAAAGGCAGAATTTTCCCTCATTTTGGGGAAAAATTGCCGAAATGTCACTTATTTCAGGGTAATAAGTCAGAAATTTTTCTTATTTTTGGGCAAAAAAGACAGGAATTCCCTTTGTTTTGGGGGAAAAAGACAAAAATTCCACTTATTTAGAGGCAGAAAAGCAGAAATTCCCCTTATTTTGGAGCAAAAATGAAGAAATTTTCCTTTTTTATGGCAAAAAGGTATGCATTTTTCTTATTTTCGGGCAAAAAGGCAGAAATTCCTTGTATTTTGAGCAAAATGGCAGAAATTACTTTAATTGTGGGACAAAAAGGCAGAAATTCCCTATACATTAGGGCAAAAATACAGAAATTCTCTTTATTTTGGGGCAAAACTCAGAATTTTCACTTATTTTGGTTCAATATTGCAGAAATTTCACTTATTTCAGTAAAAAAGCAGAAATTTCACTTATTTTGGGGCAAAAAGGCAGAAATTTCTTTTATTTTGGTACAAAATTGCAGAAATTTTTCTTATTTTGGGGCAAAAAGGCAGAAATTTCCCATATTTTGGAACAAAAATGCAGAAATTCCCCTTATTTTGAGGTAAAAAGGCTGAAATTCCCTTTATTTGTGGGCAAAAAGGCAGAAATTTCCCTTATTTAGGGGCAAAATTGCAGAAATTTCACTTATTTCAGGGTAATAAGTCAGAAATTTTCCTTATTTTGGGGCAAAAAAGACAGAAATTCCCTTCGTTTTGGGGGAAAAAAACAGAAATTCCACTTATTTACAAGCAAAAAAGCAGAAATTCTCCTTATTTTGGAGCAAAAATAAAGAAATTTCCCTTTTTTAAGGCAAAAAGGTATGCATTCTTCTTGTTTTCGGGCAAAAAGGCATAAATTCCCCGTTTTTTGGAGCAAAATTGCAGAAATTTCCCTTATTGTGGGGCAAAAAGGCAGAAATGCCCTATATGTTGGGGCAAAAAGACAGAAATTCTCCTTATTTTGGGGCAAAACTCAGAAATTTCACTTATTTTGGGGCAAAATTGCAGAAATTTCACTTATTTCAGAAAAAAAACAGAAATTTTCTTATTTTGGGGCAAAAAGGCAGAAATTTATTTTGGTACAAAATTGCAGAAATTTTTCTTATTATGGGCAATAAGGCAGAAATTTCCCATATTTTGGGGCAAAAATGCAGAAATTCCTCTTAGTTTGAAGTAAAAATGCTGAAATTCCCCTTATTTGTGGGCAAAAAGGCAGAAATTCCCCTTATTTTGGGGCAAAACTCAGAAATTTCAATTATTTTGGAGCAAAATTGCAGAAATTTCACTTATTTCAGGGTAATAAGTCAGAAATTTTCCTTATTTTGGGGCAAAAAAGACAAAAATTCCCTTTGTTTTGGGGGAAAAAGACAGAAATTCCACTTATTTAGAGGCAAAAAATCAGAAATTCCCCTTATTTTGGAGCAAAAATGAAGAAATTTCCCTTTTTTATGGCAAAAAGGTATGCATCTTCTTATTTTCGGGCAAAAAGGCAGAAATTCCCTGTATTTTGACGCAAAATTGCAGAAATTCCCCTAATTGTGGGGCAAAAAGAAAGAAATTCCCTATATGTTAGGGCAAAGAGACAGAAATTCTCCTCATTTTAAGGAAAAACTCAGAAATTCCACTTATTTTGGGGCAAAATTCCAGAAATTTCCCTTGTTTTGGGCCAAATTTCAGAAATTTCACTTATTTTGGGACAAAATTGCAGAAATTTCACTTATTTAGGGGCAAAATTGCAGAAATTTCACTTATTTCAGGAAAAAAGGCAGAAGTTTTCCTTATTTTTGAGCAAAAAGGCAGAAATTCTAAATATTTTGTAGCAAAAATGCAGAAATTTCCCTTATTTTGAGGTAAAAAGGCTGAAATTCCCCTTATTTGGGCGCAAAAAGGCAGAAATTTTCCTTATTTTGGGGCAAAATTGCAGAAATTTCACTTACTTCATGGTAATAAGTCAGAAAATTTCCTTATTTTGGAGCAAAAAAGACGGAAATTCCCTTTGTTTTGGGGGAAAAAGACAGAAATTCCAATTATTAAGAGGCAAAAAAAGCAGGAGTTCCCCTTATTTTGGAGCAAAAATGAAGAAATTTCCCTTTTTTATGGCAAAAAGTTATGCATTCTTCTTGTTTTCAGGCAAAAAGGCAGAAAC
The DNA here is from genome assembly GCF_963924665.1 of Micromys minutus. NCBI lineage: Eukaryota > Metazoa > Chordata > Mammalia > Rodentia > Muridae > Micromys > Micromys minutus. The sequence continues at coordinate 10,081,754 of NW_027667467.1, forward strand.
TCCCCGTATTTTCGAGCAAAATTGCAGATATTCCCATAATTGTGGGGCAAAAAGGCAGAAATTCCCTATATGTTGGGTCAAAATAACAGAAATTCTCCTTATTTTGGGGCAAAACTCAGAAATTCCACTTATTTTGGGGCAAAATTCGAGAAATTTCCCTTATTTTGGGGCAAAACTCAGAATTTTCATTTATTTTGGGGCAAAATTGCAGAAATTTGACTTATTTCAGAAAAAAAGCAGAAATTTCACTTATTTTTGGGCAAAAAGGCAGAAATTTCTTTTATTTTGGTACAAAATTGCAGAAATTTTTCTTATTTTGGGGCAAAAGGGCAGAAATTTCCCATATTTTGGGGCAAAAATGCAGAAATTTCCCTTATTTTAAGGTAAAAAGGCTGATAATTTCTTATTTGGGGGCAAAAAGGCAGAATTTTCCCTCATTTTGGGGAAAAATTGGCGAAATTTCACTTATTTCAGGGTAATAAGTCAGAAATTTTTCTTATTTTTGGGCTAAAAAGACAGGAATTCCCTTTGTTTTGGGGGAAATAGACAGAAATTCCACTTATTTAGAGGCAGAAAAGCAGAAATTCCCCTTATTTTGGAGCAAAAATGAAGAAATTTTCCTTTTTTATGGCAAAAAGGTATGCATTTTTCTTATTTTCGGGCAAAAAAGCAGAAATTCCCCGTATTTTGAGCAAAATTGCAGAAATTCCTTTAATTGTGGGACAAAAAGGCAGAAATTCCCTATACATTAGGGCAAAAATACAGAAATTCTCCTTATTTTGGGGCAAAACTCAGAATTTTCACTTATTTTGGTTCAAAATTGCAGAAATTTCACTTATTTCAGTAAAAAAAGCAGAAATTTCACTTATTTTGGGGCAAAAAGGCAGAAATTTCTTTCATTTTGGTACAAAACTGCAGAAATTTTTCTTATTTTGGGTCAAAAAGGCATTAATTTCCCATATTTTGGAACAAAAATGAAGAAATTCCCCTTATTTTGAGGTAAAAAGGCTGAAATTCCCTTTATTTCTGGGCAAAAAGGCAGAAATTTCCCTTATTTAGGGGCAAAATTGCAGAAATTTCACTTATTTCAGGGTAATAAGTCAGAAATTTTCCTTATTTTGGGGCAAAAAAGACAGAAATTCCCTTCGTTTTGGGGGAAAAAAACAGAAATTCCACTTATTTACAAGCAAAAAAGCATAAATTCTCCTTATTTTGGAGCAAAAATAAAGAAATTTCCCTTTTTTAAGGCAAAAAGGTATGCATTCTTCTTGTTTTCGGGCAAAAAGGCAGAAATTCCCCGTTTTTTGGAGCAAAATTGCAGAAATTTCCCTTATTGTGGGGCAAAAAGGCAGAAATGCCCTATATGTTGGGGCAAAAAGACAGAAATTCTCCTTATTTTGGGGCAAAACTCAGAAATTTCACTTATTTTGGGGCAAAATTGCAGAAATTTCACTTATTTCAGAAAAAAACAGAAATTTTCTTATTTTGGGGCAAAAAGGCAGAAATTTCTTTTATTTTGGTACAAAATTGCAGAAATTTTTCTTATTATGGGCAATAAGGCAGAAATTTCCCATATTTTGGGGCAAAAATGCAGAAATTCCTCTTATTTTGAAGTAAAAATGCTGAAATTCCCCTTATTTGGGGGCAAAAAGGCAGAAATTCCCCTTATTTTGGGGCAAAACTCAGAAATTTCAATTATTTTGGAGCAAAATTGCAGAAATTTCACTTATTTCATAAAAAAAGCAGAAATTTCACTTATTTTGGGGCAAAAAGGCAGAAATTTTTTTTATTTTGGTACAAAATTGCAGAATTTGTTCTTATTTTGGGGCAAAAAGGCAGAAATTTTCCATATTTTGGGGCAAAAATGCAGAAATTCCTTTTATTTTGAGGTAAAAAGGCTGAAATTCCCTTTATTTGGGGGCAAAAAGGCAGAAATTTTCCTTATTTAGGGGCAAAATAGCAGAAATTTCACTTATTTCAGGGTAATAAGTCAGAAATTTTCCTTATTTTGGGGCAAAAAAGACAGAAATTCCATTTGTTTTGGGGGAAAAAAACAGAAATTCCACTTATTTAGAGGCAAAAGAGCAGAAATTCCTCTTATTTTGGAGCAAAAATGAAGAAATTTCCCTTTTTTATGGCAAAAAGGTATGCATTCTTCTTGTTTTCGGGCAAACAGGCAGAAATTCCCCGTATTTTGGAGCAAAATTTAAGAAACTCCCCTAATTGTGGGGCAAAAAGGCCGAAATTCTTTATATGTTGGGGCAAAAAGACAGAAATTCTCCTTATTTTGGGGCAAAACTCAGAAATTTCCCTTATTTTGGGGCAAAATTGCATAAATTTCACTTATTTCAGAAAAAAAAGCAGAAATTTTCTTTTTTGAGGCAAAAAGTCAGAAATTTCTTTTATTTAGGTACAAAATTGCAGAATTTGTTCTTATTTTGGGGCAAAAGGGCAGAAATTTCCCATATTTTGGGGCAAAAATGCAGAAATTTCCCTTATTTTAAGGTAAAAAGGCTGATATTTTCTTATTTGGGGGCAAAAAGGCAGAAATTTCCCTCATTTTGGGGCAAAATTGCAGAAATTTCACTTATTTCAGGGTAATAAGTCAGAAATTTTTCTTATTTTTGGGCAAAAAAGACAGGAATTCCCTTTGTTTTGGGGGAAAAAGACAAAAATTCCACTTATTTAGAGGCAGAAAAGCAGAAATTCCCCTTATTTTGGAGCAAAAATGAAGAAATTTTCCTTTTTTATGGCATAAAGGTATGCATTTTTCTTATTTTCGGGCAAAAAGGCAGAAATTCCTTGTATTTTGAGCAAAATGGCAGAAATTACTTTAATTGTGGGACAAAAAGGCAGAAATTCCCTATACATTAGGGCAAAAATACAGAAATTCTCTTTATTTTGGGGCAAAACTCAAAATTTTCACTTATTTTGGTTCAATATTGCAGAAATTTCACTTATTTCAGTAAAAAAAGCAGAAATTTCACTTATTTTGGGGCAAAAAGGCAGAAATTTCTTTCATTTTGGTACAAAATTGCAGAAATTTTTCTTATTTTGGGGCAAAAAGGCAGAAATTTCCCATATTTTGGAACAAAAATGAAGAAATTCCCCTTATTTTGAGGTAAAAAGGCTGAAATTCCCTTTATTTCTGGGCAAAAAGGCAGAAATTTCCCTTATTTAGGGGCAAAATTGCAGAAATTTCACTTATTTCAGGGTAATAAGTCAGAAATTTTCCTTATTTTGGGGCAAAAAAGACAGAAATTCCCTTCGTTTTGGGGGAAAAAAACAGAAATTCCACTTATTTACAAGCAAAAAAGCAGAAATTCTCCTTATTTTGGAGCAAAAATAAAGAAATTTCCCTTTTTTAAGGCAAAAAGGTATGCATTCTTCTTGTTTTCGGGCAAAAAGGCAGAAATTCCCCGTTTTTTGGAGCAAAATTGCAGAAATTTCCCTTATTGTGGGGCAAAAAGGCAGAAATGCCCTATATGTTGGGGCAAAAAGACAGAAATTCTCCTTATTTTGGGGCAAAACTCAGAAATTTCACTTATTTTGGGGCAAAATTGCAGAAATTTCACTTATTTCAGAAAAAAAAACAGAAATTTTCTTATTTTGGGGCAAAAAGGCAGAAATTTCTTTTATTTTGGTACAAAATTGCAGAAATTTTTCTTATTATGGGCAATAAGGCAGAAATTTCCCATATTTTGGGGCAAAAATGCAGAAATTCCTCTTATTTTGAAGTAAAAATGCTGAAATTCCCCTTATTTGTGGGCAAAAAGGCAGAAATTCCCCTTATTTTGGGGCAAAACTCAGAAACTTCAATTATTTTGGAGCAAAATTGCAGAAATTTCACTTATTTCAGGGTAATAAGTCTGAAATTTTCCTTATTTTGGGGCAAAAAAGACAAAAATTCCCTTTGTTTTGGGGGAAAAAGACAGAAATTCCACTTATTTAGAGGCAAAAAATCAGAAATTCCCCTTATTTTGGAGCAAAAATGAAGAAATTTCCCTTTTTTATGGCAAAAAGGTATGCATCTTCTTATTTTCGGGCAAAAAGGCAGAAATTCCTTGTATTTTGACGCAAAATTGCAGAAATTCCCCTAATTGTGGGGAAAAAAGAAAGAAATTCCCTATATGTTAGGGCAAAGAGACAGAAATTCTCCTCATTTTGGGGAAAAACTCAGAAATTCCACTTATTTTGGGGCAAAATTCCAGAAATTTCCCTTACTTTGGGCCAAATTTCAGAAATTTCACTTATTTTGGGACAAAATTGCAGAAATTTCACTTATTTTGGGGCAAAATTGCAGAAATTTCACTTACTTCAGGGTAATAAGTCAGAAAATTTCCTTATTTTGGAGCAAAAAAGACGGAAATTCCCTTTGTTTTGGGGGAAAAGACAGAAATTCCATTTATTAAGAGGCAAAAAAAGCAGGAGTTCCCCTTATTTTGGAGCAAAAATGAAGAAATTTCCCTTTTTTATGGCAAAAAGTTATGCATTCTTCTTGTTTTCAGGCAAAAAGGCAGAAACTCCCCGTATTTTCGAGCAAAATTGCAGATATTCCCATAATTGTGGGGCAAAAAGGCAGAAATTCCCTATATGTTGGGTCAAAATAACAGAAATTCTCCTTATTTTGGGGCAAAACTCAGAAATTCCACTTATTTTGAGGCAAAATTCGAGAAATTTCCCTTATTTTGGGGCAAAACTAAATTTTCATTTATTTTGGGGCAAAATTGCAGAAATTTCACTTATTTCAGAAAAAAAAGCAGAAATTTCACTTATTTTTGGGCAAAAAGGCAGAAATTTCTTTTATTTTGGTACAAAATTGCAGAAATTTTTCTTATTTTGGGGCAAAAAGGCAGAAATTTCTTATATTTTGGGGTAAAAATGCAGAAATTTCTCTTATTTTGAGGTAAAAAGGCTCATATTTTCTTTATTTGGGGGCAAAAAGGCAGAAATTTCCCTCATTTTGGAGCAAAATTGCAGAAATTTCACTTATTTCAGGGTAATAAGTCAGAAATTTTCCTTATTTTGGGGCTAAAAAGAAAGAAATTCCCTTTGTTTTGGGGTAAAAAGACAGAAATTCCACTTATTTGGAGGCAAAAAAAGCAGAAATTCCCCTTATTTTGGAGCAAAAATGAAGAAATTTCCCTTTTTTATGGCAAAAAGTTATGTATTCTTCTTATTTTCGGGCAAAAAGGCAAAAATTCCCCATATTTTGGAGAAAATTGCAGAAATTCCCCTAATTGTGGGGCAAAAAGACAGAAATTCCCTATATGTTGGGGCAAAAAGACAGAAATTCTCCTTATTTTGGGGCAAAACTCAGAAATTTCACTTATTCTGGGGCAAAATTGCAGAAATTTCACTTATTTCAGAAAAAAAAGCAAAAATTTTCTTAATTTGGGGCAAAAAGGCAGAAATTTCTTTTATTTTGATACAAAATTGCAGAAATTTTTCTTTTTTTGGGAAAAAGGCAGAAATTTCTCATATTTTGGGGCAAAAATGCAGAAATACCTCTTATTTTAAGGTAAAAATGCTGAACTTCCCCTTATTTGGGGGCAAAAAGGCAGAAATTTCCCTTATTTTGGGGCAAAACTTAGAAATTTCAATTATTTTGGGGCAAAATTGCAAAAATTTCACTTATTTCCGAAAAAAAGCAGAAATTTTCTAATTTTGGGGCAAAAGGGCAGATATTTCTTTTATTTTGGTACAAAATTGCAGAAATTTTCCTTATTTTGGGGCAAAAAGGCAAACATTTCCCATATTTTGGGGCAAAAATGCAGAAATTCCACTTCTTTTGAGGTAAAAAGGCTGAAATTTTCCTTATTTGGGGGCAAAAAGGCAGAAATTTCCTTTATTTTGGGGCAAAATTGCAGAAATTTCAATTATTTCAGAATAATAAGTCAGAAATTATCTTTATTTTGGTGCAAAAAACAGAAATTCCCTTTGTTTTGGGGGAAAAATACAGAAATTCCACTTATTTAGAGGCAAAAAAGCAGAAATTCCCCTTATTTTGGAGCAAAAATGAAGAAATTTCCCTTTTTTGTGGCAAAAAGCTATGCATTCTTCTTATTTTCGGGCAAAAAGGCAGAAATTCCCCGTATTTTGGAGCAAAATTGCAGAAATTCCCTTAATTGTGGGGCAAAAAGTCAGAAATTCCCTATATGTTGGGGCAAAAAGACCGAAAGTCTCCTTATTTGGGGCAAAACTCAGAAATTCCACTTATTTTGGGGCAAAATTCCAGAAATTTCCCTTATTTGGGGGCAAAATTGCAGAAATTTTACTTATTTTGGGGCAAAATTGCAGAAATTTCACTTATTTCAGGGAAAAAAGTAGAAATTTTCTTATTTTGGGGCAAAAAGGCAAAAATTTCTTTTATTTTGGTACAAAATTGCAGAAATTTTTCTTATTTTGGGCAAAAAGGCAGAAATTTTCCATATTTAGGGGCAAAAATGCAGAAATTCCCCTTATTTTGAGGTAAAAATTCTGAAATTTTCCTTATTTTGTGGCAAAAAGGCAGAAATTCCCCTTATTTTGGGGCAAAAAGCAGACATTTCCCTTATTTTGAAGAAAAATTTTAGAAATTTAACTTATATCAGGGCAAAAAGTCAGAAATTCTCCTTATTTTGGGGCAAAAAGACAGAAATTTGGTTTATTTTTGGGGAAAAGGGAGAAATTGCACTTCTTTTGAGTCAAAAAGGCGGAAAATTCTCTTATTTTGGGGTAAAAATGAAGAAATTTCGCTTTTTTATGGCAAAAAGATATACATTCCCTTTATTATTGGGGGAAAAAGGCAGAAATTCCCCGTATTTTGGAGCAAAATTGCAGAAATTCCCCTAATTTTTGGGCAAAAACGCAGAACTTCCCCTTATTTTGGGGTAAAACGGCAGAAATTTCACTTATTTCGCGGCAAAATGGCAGAAATTCCCTTTATTTTCGGCGAAATAGGCAAAAAAATCCCCGTATTTTGGAGCAAAATTGCAGAAATTCACCTAATTTGGGGTAAAACATGCAGTAATTTTCTTTATTTTGGGGTAAAAAACAGAAATTCCCTTTATTTGGGGGCAAAAGGCAGAAATTTTCCTTATTTTAGGGGAAAATTTGCAGAAATTTCCGTTATTTGGGGACAAAAAACAGAAATTCCCTTTATTTTGGGGCAAAATTGCAGAAAATTCCTTTATTATGGGGAAAAATTGCAGAAATTTCTTTTATTTTAAGGCAAAATTGCAGAAATTTCAATTATTTCAGAAAAAAGGCAGAAGTTTTCCTTATTTTGGGGCAAAAAGGCAGAAATTCCCATTATTTTGAGGTAAAAGGGCTGAAATTCCCCTTATTTCAGGGAAAAAAGACAGAAATTTCCCTTATTTTGGGGCAAAATTGCAGAAATTTCACTTACTTCTGGGTAACAAGTCAGAAATTTTCCTTATTTTGGGGCAAAAAAGACAGAAATTCCCTTTGAATTGGGGGAAAAAGACAGAAATTCCACTTATTAAGAGGCAAAAAACCAGAAATTCCCCTTATTTTGGAGCAAAAATGAAGAAATTTCCCTTTTTTATGGCAAAAAGGTATGCATTCTTCTTATTTTCGGGCAATAAGGCAGAAATTCCCCGTATTTTGGAGCAAAATTGCAGAAATTCCCCTAATTGTGGGGCAAAAAGGCAGAAATTCCCTATATGTTGGGGCAAAAAGACAGAAATTCTTTTTATTATGGGACAAAACTCAGAAATTTCACTTATTTTGGGGCAAAATTGCAGAAATATGACATATTTTGAGGCAAAATTGCAGAAATTTCACTTATTTCAGAAAAAAAAGGAGAAATTTTCTTTTGGGGGGCAAAAAGTCAAAAATTTCTTTTATTTAGGTACAAAATTTCAGAATTTGTTCTTATTTTGGGGCAAAAAGGCAGAAATTTCCCATATTTTGGGGCAAAAATGCAGAAATTCCCCTTATTTTGAGGTAAAAAAGCTGAAATTCCCCTTATTTGTGTGCAAAATGGCAGAAATTCCCCTTATTTTGGGGCAAAACTCAGAAATTTCAATTATTTTGGGGCAAAATTGCAGAAATTTCACTTATTTCAGGGAAATAAGTCTGAAATTTTCCTTATTTTGGGGCAAAAAAAGACAGAAATAACCTTTGTTTTGGGGGAAAAAGACAGAAATTCCACTTATTTAGAGGCAAAAAAACAAAAATTCCCCTTATTTTGGAGAAAACTGAAGAAATTTCCCTTTTTTATGGCAAAAAGGTATGCATCTTCTTATTTTCGGGCAAAAAGGCAGAAATTCCCCGTATTTTGGAGCAAAATTGCAGAAATTCCCCTAATTGTGGGGCAAAAAGGCAGAAATTCCCTATATGTTAGGGCAAAAAGACAGAAATTCTCCTTATTTTGGGGCAAAACTCAGAAATTCCACTTGTTTTAAGGCAAAATTCCAGAAATTTCCCTTATTTTGGGGCAAAATTGCAGAAATTTCACTTATTTTGGGGCAAAATTGCAAAATTTCACTTATTTTAAGGCAAAATTGCAGAAATTTCACTTATTTCAGGAAAAAAGGCAGAAGTTTTCCTTATTTTGGAGCAAAAAGGCAGAAATTCCAAATATTTTGTGGCAAAAATGCAGAAATTCCCCTCATTTTGAGGTAAAAAGGCTGAAATTCCCCTTTTTTGGGGGCAAGAAGGCAGAAATTTCCCTAATTTTTGGGCAAAATTGTAGAAATTTCACTTACTTCAAGGTAATAAGTCAGAAATTTTCCTTATTTTGGGGCAAAAAAGACAGGAAATCCCTTTGTTTTGGGGGAAAAAACAGAAATTCCACTTATTAAGAGCCAAAAAAGCAGAAATTCCCCTTATTTTGGAGCAAAAATGAAGAAATTTCTTTTTTTTATGGCAAAAAGGTATGCATTCTTCTTGTTTTCGGGCAAAAAGGCAGAAATTCCCCCTGTTTTAAAGCAAAAATGCAGAAATTCCCCTAATTGTGGAGCAAAAAGGCAGAAATTCCCTATATGTTGGGGCAAAAAGACAGAAATTCTCTTTATTTTGGGGCAAAACTCAGAAATTCCACTTATTTTGGGGCAAAATTCCAGAAATTTCTCTTATTTTGAGGCAAAATTGCAGAAATTTCACTTATTTTGGGGCAAAATTGCACAAATTTCACTTATGTCAGTAAAAAAAAGCAGAACTTTTCTTTTTTGGGGCAAAAAGTCAGAAATTTCTTTTATTTTGGTACAAAATTGTAGAAATTGTTCTTATTTTAGGGCAAAAACGCAGAAATTTCACATATTTTGAGGCAAAAATGCAGAAATTCCCATTATTTTGTGTTAAAAAGGCTGAAATTACTTTTATTTGGGGGCAAAAAGGCAAAAATTTTCCTCATTTTGGGGCAAAAATGCAGAAATTGCACTTATTTCAGGGAATAAGTCAGAAATTTTCCTTATATTGGGGCAAAAAAGACAGAAATTCCCTTTGTTTTGGGGGAAAAAGACAGAAATTCCACTTATTTAAAGGCAAAAAAGCAGAAATTCCCCTTATTTTGGAGCAAAAATGAAGAAATTTTCCTTTTTTATGGCAAAAAGGTATGCATTTTTCTTATTTTCGGGCAAAAAGGCAGAAATTCCCCGTATTTTGGAGAAAATTGCAGAAATTCCCCTAATTGTGGGGCAAAAAGGCAGAAATGCCCTATACATTAGGGCAAAAATGCAGAAATTCTCCTTATTTTGGGGCAAAACTCAGAATTTTCACTTATTTTGGGGCAAAATTGCAGAAATTTCACTTATTTCAGAAAAAAAGCAGAAATTTCACTTATTTTGGGGCAAAAAGGCAGAAATTTCTTTCATTTTGGTACAAAATTGCAGAAATTTTTCTTATTTTTGGGCAAAAAGGCAGAAATTCCCCATATTTTGGAACAAAAATGAAGAAATTCTCCTTATTTTGAGGTAAAAAGGCTGAAATTCCCTTTATTTGTGGGCAAAAAGGCAGAAATTTCTCTTATTTAGGGGCAAAATTGCAGAAATTTCACTTATTTCAGGGTAATAAGTCAGAAATTTTCCTTATTTTGGGGCAAAAAAGACAGAAATTCCCTTCGTTCTGGGGGAAAAAAACAGAAATTCCACTTATTTACAAGCAAAAAAGCAGAAATTCTCCTTATTTTGGAGCAAAAATAAAGAAATTTCCCTTTTTATGGCAAAAAGGTATGCATTCTGCTTGTTTTCGGGCAAAAAGGCAGAAATTCCCCGTTTTTTGGAGCAAAATTGCAGAAATTTCCCTTATTGTGGGGCAAAAAGGCAGAAATGCCCAATATGTTGGGGCAAAAACACAGATATTCTCCTTATTTTGGGGCAAAACTCAGAAATTTCACTTATTTTGGGGCAAAATTGCAGAAATTTCACTTATTTCAGAAAAAAAACAGAAATTTTCTTATTTTGGGGCAAAAAGGCAGAAATTTCTTTTATTTTGGTACAAAATTGCAGAAATTTTTTTTTATTATGGGCAATAAGGCAGAAATTTCCCATATTTTGGGGCAAAAATGCAGAAATTCCCCTTATTTTGAAGTAAAAATGCTGAAATTCCCCTTATTTGGGGGCAAAAAGGCAGAAATTTCCCTTATTTTGGGGCAAAACTCAGAAATTTCAATTATTTTGGAGCAAAATTGCAGAAATTTCACTTATTTCAGGGTAATAAGTCTGAAATTTTCCTTATTTTGGGGCAAAAAAGACAGAAATTCCCTTTGTTTTGGGGGAAAAAGACAGAAATTCCACTTATTTAGAGGCAAAAAATCAGAAATTCCCCTTATTTTGGAGCAAAAATGAAGAAATTTCCCTTTATCATGGCAAAAAGGTATGCATCTTCTTATTTTCAGGCAAAAAGGCAGAAATTCCCTGTATTTTGATGCAAAATTGCAGAAATTCCCCTAATTGTGGGGCAAAAAGGCAGAAATTCCCTATATATTAGGGCAAAAAGACAGAAATTCTCCTCATTTTGGGGCAAAACTCAGAAATTCCACTTATTTTGGGGCAAAATTCCAGAAATTTCCCTTATTTTGGGACGAAATTGCAGAAATTTCACTTATTTTGGGGCAAAATTGCAGAAATTTCACTTATTTCAGGAAAAAAGGCAGAAGTTTTCCTTATTTTGGAGCAAAAAGGCAGAAATTCCAAATATTTTGTGGCAAAAATGCAGAAATTCCCCTTATTTTTAGGTAAAAATGCTGAAATTCCCCTTATTTGGGCGCAAAAAGGCAGAAATTTCCCTTATTTTGGGGCAAAATTGCAGAAATTTCACTTACTTCAGGGTAATAAGTCAGAAAATTTCCTTATTTTGGAGCAAAAAAGACAGAAATTCCCTTTGTTTTGGGGGAAAAAGACAGAAATTCCAATTATTAAGAGGCAAAAAAAGCAGAAGTTCCCCTTATTTTGGAGCAAAAATGAAGAAATTTCCCTTTTTTATGGCAAAAAGTTATGCATTCTTCTTGTTTTCAGGCAAAAAGGCAGAAATTCCCCGTATTTTCGAGCAAAATTGCAGAAATTCCCATAATTGTGGGGCAAAAAGGCAGAAATTCCCTATATGTTGGGTCAAAATAACAGAAATTCTCCTTATTTTGGGGCAAAACTCAGAAATTCCACTTATTTTGGGGCAAAATTCGAGAAATTTCCCTTATTTTGGGGCAAAACTCAGAATTTTCATTTATTTTGGGGCAAAATTGCAGAAATTTCACTTATTTCAGAAAAAAAAGCAGAAATTTCACTTATTTTTGGGCAAAAAGGCAGAAATTTCTTTTATTTTGGTACAAAATTGCAGAAATTTTGCTTATTTTGGGGCAAAAAGGCAGAAATTTCCCATATTTTGGGGTAAAATGCAGAAATTTCTCTTATTTTGAGGTAAAAAGGCTGATATTTTCTTTATTTGGGGGCAAAAAGGCAGAAATTTCCCTTATTTTGGGGCAAAATTGCAGAAACTTCACTTATTTCAGGGTAATAAGTCAGAAATTTTCCTTATTTTGGGGCTAAAAAGAAAGAAATTCCCTTTGTTTTGGGGTAAAAAGACAGAAATTCCACTTATTAAGAGGCAAAAAAAGCAGAAATTCTTCTTATTTTGGAGCAAAAATGAAGAAATTTCCCTTTTTTATGGCAAAAAGGTATGTATTCTTCTTATTTTCGGGCAAAAAGGCAGAAATTCCCCGTATTTTGGAGAAAATTGCAGAAATTCCCCTAATTGTGGGGCAAAAAGACAGAAATTCCCTATATGTTGGGGCAAAAAGACAGAAATTCTCCTTATTTTGGGGCAAAACTCAGAAATTTCACTTATTCTGGGGCAAAATTGAAGAAATTTCACTTATTTCAGAAAAAAAAGCAAAAATTTTCTTAATTTGGGGCAAAAAGGCAGAAATTTCTTTTATTTTGATACAAAATTGCAGAAATTTTTCTTTTTTTGGGAAAAAGGCAGAAATTTCTCATATTTTGGGGCAAAAATGCAGAAATACCTCTTATTTTAAGGTAAAAATGCTGAACTTCCCCTTATTTGGGGGCAAAAAGGCAGAAATTTCCCTTATTTTGGGGCAAAACTTAGAAATTTCAATTATTTTGGGGCAAAATTGCAAAAATTTCACTTATTTCCGAAAAAAAGCAGAAATTTTCTAATTTTGGGGCAAAAGGGCAGATATTTCTTTTATTTTGGTACAAAATTGCAGAAATTTTCCTTATTTTGGGGCAAAAAGGCAAACATTTCCCATATTTTGGGGCAAAAATGCAGAAATTCCCCTTCTTTTGAGGTAAAAAGGCTGAAATTTTCCTTATTTGGGGGCAAAAAGGCAGAAATTTCCATTATTTAGTGGCAAAATTGCAGAAATTACAATTATTTCAGAATAATAAGTCAGAAATTATCTTTATTTTGGTGCAAAAAGACAGAAATTCCCTTTGTTTTGGGGGAAAAATACAGAAATTCCACTTATTTAGAGGCAAAAAAGCAGAAATTCCCCTTATTTTGGAGCAAAAATGAAGAAATTTCCCTTTTTTGTGGCAAAAAGCTATGCATTCTTCTTATTTTCGGGCAAAAAGGCAGAAATTCCCCGTATTTTGGAGCAAAATTGCAGAAATTCCCTTAATTGTGGGGCAAAAAGTCAGAAATTCCCTATATGTTGGGGCAAAAAGACAGAGTCTCCTTATTTGGGGCAAAACTCAGAAATTCCCCTTATTTTGGGGCAAAATTCCAGAAATTTCCCTTATTTGGGGGCAAAATTGCAGAAATTTTACTTATTTTGGGGCAAAATTGCAGAAATTTCACTTATTTCAGGGAAAAAATAGAAATTTTCTTATTTTGGGGCAAAAAGGCAAAAATTTCTTTTATTTTGGAACAAAATTGCAGAAATTTTTCTTATTTTGGGCAAAAAGGCAGAAATTTTCCATATTTAGGGGCAAAAATGCAGAAATTCCCCTTATTTTGAGGTAAAAATTCTGAAATTTTCCTTATTTTGTGGCAAAAAGGCAAAAATTCCCCTTATTTTGGGGCAAAAAGCAGACATTTCCCTTATTTTGAAGAAAAATTTTAGAAATTTAACTTATATCAGGCAAAAAGTCAGAAATTCTCCTTATTTTGGGGCAAAAAGACAGAAATTTGGTTTATTTTTGGGGAAAGGGGAGAAATTGCACTTCTTTTGAGTAAAAAAGGCAGAAAATTCCCTTATTTTGGGGTAAAAATGAAGAAATTTCGCTTTTTTATGGCAAAAAGATATACATTCCCTTTATTATTGGGGGAAAAAGGCAGAAATTCCCCGTATTTTGGAGCAAAATTGCAGAAATTCCCCTAATTTTTGGGCAAAAACGCAGAACTTCCCCTTATTTTGGGATAAAACTGCAGAAATTTCACTTATTTCGCGGCAAAATGGCAGAAATTCCCTTTATTTTCAGCGAAATAGGCAAAAAATCCCCGTATTTTGGAGCAAAATTGCAGAAATTCACCTAATTTGGGGTAAAACATGCAGTAATTTTCTTTATTTTGGGGCAAAAAACAGAAATTCCCTTTATTTGGGGGCAAAAGGCAGAAATTTCCCTTATTTTAGGGGAAAATTTGAAGAAATTTCCGTTATTTGGGGACAAAAAACAGAAATTCCCTTTATTTTGGGGCAAAATTGCAGAAAATTCCTTTATTATGGGGAAAAATTGCAGAAATTTCTTTTATTTTAAGGCAAAATTGCAGAAATTTCACTTATTTCAGAAAAAAGGCAGAAGTTTTCCTTATTGTGGGGCAAAAAGGCAGAAATTCCCATTATTTTGAGGTAAAAGGGCTGAAATTCCCCTTATTTCAGGGAAAAAATACAGAAATTTCCCTTATTTTGGGGCAAAATTGCAGAAATTTCACTTACTTCTGGGTAACAAGTCAGAAATTTTCCTTATTTTGGGGCAAAAAAGACAGAAATTCCCTTTGTATTGGGGGAAAAAGACAGAAATTCCACTTATTAAGAGGCAAAAAACCAGAAATTCCCCTTATTTTGGAGCAATAATGAAGAAATTTCCCTTTTTTATGGCAAAAAGGTATGCATTCTTCTTATTTTCGGGCAATAAGGCAGAAATTCCCCGTATTTTGGAGCAAAATTGCAGAAATTCCCCTAATTGTGGGGCAAAAAGGCAGAAATTCCCTATATGTTGGGGCAAAAAGACAGAAATTCTTTTTATTATGGGACAAAACTCAGAAATTTCACTTATTTTGGGGCAAAATTGCAGAAATATGACATATTTTGGGGCAAAATTGAAGAAATTTCACTTATTTCAGAAAAAAAAGGAGAAATTTTCTTTTTGGGGGCAAAAAGTCAAAAATTTCTTTTATTTAGGTACAAAATTTCAGAATTTGTTCTTATTTTGGGGCAAAAAAGCAGAAATTTCCCATATTTTGGGGCAAAAATGCAGAAATTCCCCTTATTTTAAGGTAAAAAAGCTGAAATTCCCCTTATTTGTGTGCAAAAGGGCAGAAATTCCCCTTATTTTGGGGCAAAACTCAGAAATTTCAATTATTTTGGGGGAAAATTGCAGAAATTTCACTTATTTCACTGAAATAAGTCTGAAATTTTCCTTATTTTGGGGCAAAAAAAGACAGAAATAACCTTTGTTTTGGGGGAAAAAGACAGAAATTCCACTTATTTAGAGGCAAAAAAATCAGAAATTCCCCTTATTTTAAAGAAAACTGAAGAAATTTCCCTTTTTTATGGCAAAAAGTTATGCATCTTCTTATTTTCGGGCAAAAAGGCAGAAATTCCCTGTTTTTGAAGCAAAATTGCAGAAATTCCCCTAATTGTGGGGCAAAAAGGCAGAAATTCCCTATATGTTAGGGCAAAAAGACAGAAATTCTCCTTATTTTGGGGCAAAACTCAGAAATTCCACTTGTTTTAAGGCAAAATTCCAGAAATTTCCCTTATTTTGGGGCAAAATTGCAGAAATTTCACTTATTTTGGGGCAAAATTGCAGAAATTTCACTTATTTTAAGGCAAAATTGCAGAAATTTCACTTATTTCAGGAAAAAAGGCAGAAGTTTTCCTTATTTTGGGGCAAAAAGGCAGAAATTCCAAATATTTTCTGGCAAAAATGCAGAAATTCCCCTTATTTTGAGGTAAAAAGGCTGAAATTCCCCTTTTTTGGGGGCAAAAAGGCAGAAATTTCCCTAATTTTTGGGCAAAATTGTAGAAATTTCACTTACTTCAAGGTAATAAGTCAGAAATTTTCCTTATTTTGGGGCAAAAAAGACAGGAAATCCCTTTGTTTTGGGGGAAAAAACAGAAATTCCACTTATTAAGAGCCAAAAAAGCAGAAATTCCCCTTATTTTGGAGCAAAAATGAAGAAATTTCTTTTTTTTATGGCAAAAAGTTATGCATTCTTCTTGTTTTCGGGCAAAAAGGCAGAAATTCCCCCTGTTTTAAAGCAAAATTGCAGAAATTCCCCTAATTGTGGAGCAAAAAGGCAGAAATTCCCTATATGTTGGGGCAAAAAGACAGAAATTCTCTTTATTTTGGGGCAAAACTCAGAAATTCCACTTATTTTGGGGCAAAATTCCAGAAATTTCTCTTATTTTGAGGCGAAATTTCAGAAATTTCACTTATTTTGGGGCAAAATTGCACAAATTTCACTTATGTCAGTAAAAAAAAGCAGAACTTTTCTTTTTTGGGGCAAAAAGTCAGAAATTTCTTTTATTTTGGTACAAAATTGTAGAAATTGTTCTTATTTTGGGGCAAAAACGCAGAAATTTCCCATATTTTGAGGCAAAAATGCAGAAATTCCCATTATTTTGTGGTAAAAAGGCTGAAATTTCTTTTATTTGGGGGCAAAAAGGCAAAAATTTTCCTCATTTTGGGGCAAAATTGCAGAAATTTCACTTATTTCAGGGAATAAGTCAGAAATTTTCCTTATATTGGGGCAAAAAAGACAGAAATTCCCTTTGTTTTGGGGGAAAAAGACAGAAATTCCACTTATTTAGAGGCAAGAAAGCAGAAATTCCCCTTATTTTGGAGCAAAAATGAAGAAATTTTCCTTTTTTATGGCAAAAAGGTATGCATTTTTCTTATTTTCGGGCAAAAAGGCAGAAATTCCCCGTATTTTGAGCAAAATTGCAGAAATTCCTTTAATTGTGGGACAAAAAGGCAGAAATTCCCTATACATTAGGGCAAAAATACAGAAATTCTCCTTATTTTGGGGCAAAACTCAGAATTTTCACTTATTTTGGGGCAAAATTGCAGAAATTTCACTTATTTCAAAAAAAAAGCAGAAATTTCACTTATTTTGGGGCAAAAAGGCAGAAATTTCTTTCATTTTGGTACAAAATTGCAGAAATTTTTCTTATATTTGGGCAAAAATGCAGAAATTCCTCATATTTTGGAACAAAAATGAAGAAATTCTCCTTATTTTGAGGTAAAAAGGCTGAAATTCCCTTTATTTGTGGGCAAAAAGGCAGAAATTTCCCTTATTTAGGGGCAAAAGTGCAGAAATTTCACTTATTTCAGGGTAATAAGTCAGAAATTTTCCTTATTTTGGGGCAAAAAAGACAGAAATTCCCTTCGTTCTGGGGGAAAAAAAACAGAAATTCCACTTATTTACAAGCAAAAAAGCAGAAATTCCCCTTATTTTGGAGCAAAAATAAAGAAATTTCCCTTTTTTATGGCAAAAAGGTATGCATTCTGCTTGTTTTCGGGCAAAAAGGCAGAAATTCCCCGTTTTTTGGAGCAAAATTGCAGAAATTTCCCTTATTGTGGGGCAAAAAGGCAGAAATGCCCAATATGTTGGGGCAAAAACACAGAAATTCTCCTTATTTTGGGGCAAAACTCAGAAATTTCACTTATTTTGGGGCAAAATTGCAGAAATTTCACTTATTTCAGAAAAAAAACAGAAATTTTCTTATTTTGAAGCAAAAAGGCAGAAATTTCTTTTATTTTGGTACAAAATTGCAGAAATTTTTTTTATTATGGGCAATAAGGCAGAAATTTCCCATATTTTGGGGCAAAAATGCAGAAATTCCCCTTATTTTGAAGTAAAAATGCTGAAATTCCCCTTATTTGGGGGCAAAAAGGCAGAAATTTCCCTTATTTTGGGGCAAAACTCAGAAATTTCAATTATTTTGGAGCAAAATTGCAGAAATTTCACTTATTTCAGGGTAATAAGTCTGAAATTTTCTTTATTTTGGGGCAAAAAAGACAGAAATTCCCTTTGTTTTGGGGGAAAAAGACAGAAATTCCACTTATTTAGAGGCAAAAAATCAGAAATTCCCCTTATTTTGGAGCAAAAATGAAGAAATTTCCCTTTTTCATGGCAAAAAGGTATGCATCTTCTTATTTTCAGGCAAAAAGGCAGAAATTCCCTGTATTTTGATGCAAAATTGCAGAAATTCCCCTAATTGTGGGGCAAAAAGGCAGAAATTCCCTATATGTTAGGGCAAAAAGACAGAAATTCTCCTCATTTTGGGGCAAAACTCAGAAATTCCACTTATTTTGGGGCAAAATTCCAGAAATTTCCCTTATTTTGGGCCAAATTTCAGAAATTTCACTTATTTTGGGACAAAATTGCAGAAATTTCACTTATTTCAGGAAAAAAGGCAGAAGTTTTCCTTATTTTGGAGCAAAAAGGCAGAAATTCCAAATATTTTGTGGCAAAAATGCAGAAATTCTCCTTATTTTGAGGTAAAAATGCTGAAATTCCCCTTATTTGGGCGCAAAAAGGCAGAAATTTTTCTTATTTTGGGGCAAAATTGCAGAAATTTCACTTACTTCAGGGTAATAAGTCAGAAAATTTCCTTATTTTGGAGCAAAAAAGACAGAAATTCCCTTTGTTTTGGGGGAAAAAGACAGAAATTCCAATTATAAAGAGGCAAAAAAAGCAGAAGTTCCCCTTATTTTGGAGCAAAAATGAAGAAATTTCCCTTTTTTATGGCAAAAAGTTATGCATTCTTCTTGTTTTCAGGCAAAAAGGCAGAAATTCCCCGTATTTTCGAGCAAAATTGCAGAAATTCCCATAATTGTGGGGCAAAAAGGCAGAAATTTCCTATATGTTGGGTCAAAATAACAGAAATTCTCCTTATTTTGGGGCAAAACTCAGAAATTCCACTTATTTTGGGGCAAAATTCGAGAAATTTCCCTTATTTTGGGGCAAAACTCAGAATTTTCATTTATTTTGGGGCAAAATTGCAGAAATTTCACTTATTTCAGAAAAAAAAGCAGAAATTTCACTTATTTTTGGGCAAAAAGGCAGAAATTTCTTTTATTTTGGTACAAAATTGCAGAAATTTTGCTTATTTTGGGGCAAAAAGGCAGAAATTTCCCATATTTTGGGGTAAAATGCAGAAATTTCTCTTATTTTGAGGTAAAAAGGCTGATATTTTCTTTATTTGGGGGCAAAAAGGCAGAAATTTCCCTCATTTTGGGGCAAAATTGCAGAAATTTCACTTATTTCAGGGTAATAAGTCAGAAATTTTCCTTATTTTGGGGCTAAAAAGAAAGAAATTCCCTTTGTTTTGGGGTAAAAAGACAGAAATTCCACTTATTTGGAGGCAAAAAAAGCAGAAATTCCCCTTATTTCGGAGCAAAAATGAAGAAATTTCCGTTTTTTATGGCAAAAACTTATGTATTCTTCTTATTTTCGGGCAAAAAGGCAGAAATTCCCCGTATTTTGGAGAAAATTGCAGAAATTCCCCTAATTGTGGGGAAAAAAGACAGAAATTCCCTATATGTTGGGGCAAAAAGACAGAAATTCTCCTTATTTTGGGGCAAAACTCAGAAATTTCACTTATTCTGGGGCAAAATTGCAGAAATTTGAATTATTTCAGAAAAAAAGTAAAAATTTTCTTATTTTGGGGCAAAAAGGCAGAAATTTCTTTTATTTTGATACAAAATTGCAGAAATTATTCTTTTTTTGGGAAAAAGGCAGAAATTTCTCATATTTTGGGGCAAAAATGCAGAAATTCCCCTTATTTTAAGGTAAAAATGCTGAACTTCCCCTTATTTTGGGGCAAAAAGACAGAAATTCGGTTTATTTTTGGGGAAAAGTGAGAAATTGCACTTCTTTTGAGTCAAAAAGGTGGAAAAGTCCCTTATTTTGGAGCAAAAATGAAGAAATTTCCCTTTTTTATGGCAAAAAGATATGCATTCTTCTTATTTTCCGGCAAAAAGGCAGAAAATCCTCGTATTTTGAAGCAAAATTGCAGAAATTCCTTTAATTGTGGGGCAAAAAGGCAGAAATTCCCTATATATTGGGGCAAAAATACAGAAATTCTCCTTATTTGGGGGCAAAACTCAGAATTTTCTATTATTTTAGAGCAAAATTGCAGAAATTTCACTTATTTCAGAAAAAAAAGCAGAAATTTTCTTATTTTGGGGCAAAAAGGCAGAAATTTCCCATATTTTGGGGCAAAAATGCAGAAATTCCCCTTATTTTGAGGTAAAAAGGCTGAAATTCCCTTTATTTTGGGGGCAAAAGCAGAAATTTCCCTTATTTAGGGGCAAAATTGCAGAAATTTCACTTATTTCAGAATAATAAGTCAGAAATTTTCCTTATTTTGGGGCAAAAAAGACAGAAATTCCCTTTGTTTTGGGGTAAAGAGACAGAAATTCCACTTATTTAGAGGCATAAATGCAGAAATTCCCCTTATTTTGGAGCAAAAATGAAGAAATTTCCCTTTTTTATGGCAAAAAGCTATGCATTCTTCTTGTTTTCGTCCAAAAAGGCAGAAATTCCTCGTATTTTGGTGCAAAATTGCAGAAATTCCCCTAATTGTGGGGCAAAAAGGCAGATATTCCCTATATGTTGGGTCAAAAAGACAGAAATTCTCCTTATTTTAGGGCAAAACTCAGAAATTCCTTATTTTGGGGCAAAATTCCAGAAATTTCCCTTATTTTGGGGTGAAATTGCAGAAATTTAAGTTATTTTAGGGCAAAATTGCAGAAATTTCACTTATTTCAGGGAAAAATGTAGAAATTTTCTTATTTTGGGGCAAAAACGCAGAAATTTCTTTTATTTTTGTACAATTTCAGAAATTTTTCTTATTTTGGGCAAAAAGGCAGAAATTTCTTTTATTTTGGTACAAAATTGCAGAAATTCCCCTTATTTTGAGGTAAAAATTCTGAAATTCCCCTTATTTTGTGGCAAAAAGGCAGAAATTCCCATTATTTTGGGGCAAAAACAGACATTTCCCTTATTTTGGGAAAAAATTTTAGAAATTTAACTTATTTCAGGGCAAAAAGTCTGAAATTCCCCTTATTTTGGGGCAAAAAGACAGAAATTCGGTTTATTTTTGGGGAAAAGTGAGAAATTGCACTTCTTTTGAGTCAAAAAGGTGGAAAAGTCCCTTATTTTGGGGTAAAAATGAAGAAATTTCCCTTTTTTATGGCAAAAAGATATACATTCCCTTTTTATTGGAGGAAAAAGGGCAGAAATTCCCCGTATTTTGGAGCAAAATTGCAGAAATTCCCCTAATTTTTGGGCAAAACCGCAGAACTTCCCCTTATTTTGGGGTAAAACTGAAGAAATTTCACTTATTTCGCGGAAAAATGGAAGTAATTCCCTTTATTTTCAGCGAAAAAGGCAGAAAATCCCCATATTTTGGAGCAAAATTGCAGAAATTCACCTAATTTTGGGGTAAAACATGCAGTAATTTTCTTTATTTTGGGGCAAAAATGCAGAAATTCCCCTTTTTTGGGGGCAAAAGGGAGAAATTTCCCTTATTTTAGTGCAAAATTGCAGAAATTTCCCTTATTTGGGGACAAAAAACAGAAATTCCCTTTATTTTGGGGCAAAATTGCAGAAAATTCCTTTATTATGGGGAAAAATTGCAGAAATTTCTTTTATTTTAAGTCAAAATTGCAGAAATTTCACTTATTTCAGAAAAAAAAGCAGAAGTTTTCCTTATTTTGGGGCAAAAAGGCAGAAATTCCCCTTATTTTGAGGTAAAAATGCTGAAATTCCCCTTATATCGGGGAAAAAAGGCAGAAATTTCCCTTATTTTGGGACAAAATTGCAGAAATTTCACTTACTTCTGGGTAACAAGTCAGAAATTTTCCTTATTTTGGGGCAAAAAAGACAGAAATTCCCTTTGTATTGGGGGAAAAAGACAGAAATTCCACTTATTAAGAGGCAAAAAGCAGAAATTCCCCTTATTTTGGAGCAAAAATGTAGAAATTTCCCTTTTTTATGGCAAAAAGGTATGCATTCTTCTTATTTTCGGGCAAAAAGGCAGAAATTCCCCGTATTTTCGAGCAAAATTGCAGAAATTCCCCTAATTGTGGGGCAAAAAGCCAGAAATTCCCTATATGTTTGGGCAAAAAGACAGAAATTCTTTTTATTATGGGGCAAAACTCAGAAATTTCACTTATTTTGGGGCAAAATTGCAGAAATTTCACATATTTTGGGGCAAAATTGCAGAAATATCACTTATTTCAGAAAAAAAGCAAAAATATTCTTTTTTGGGGCAAAAAGTCAGAAATTTCTTTTATTTAGGTACAAAATTGCAGAATTTGTTCTTATTTTGGGGCAAAAAGGTAGAAATTTCCCATATTTTGGGGCAAAAATGCAGAAATTTCCCTTATTTTCAGGTAAAAAGGTTGATATTTTCCTTATTTGGGGGCAAAAAGGCAGAAATTTCTCTCATTTTGGGGCAAAATTGCAGAAATTTCACTTATTTCAGGGTAATAAGTCAGAAATTTTCCTTATTTTGGGGCAAAAAAGACAGAAATTCCCTTTGTTTTGGGGGAAAAAGACAGAAATTCCACTTATTTAGAGGCAAAAAAGCAGAAATTCCCCTTATTTTGGAGCAAAAATGAAGAAATTTCCCTCTTATGGCAAAAAGGTATGCATTCTTCTTATTTTCGGGCAAAAAGGCAGAAATTCCCTGTATTTTAGAGCAAAATTGCACAAAATCCCCTAATTGTGGGGCAAAAAGGCAGAAATTCCCTATATGTTGGGGCAAAAAGACAGAAATTCTCCTTATTTTGGGGCAAAACTCAGAAATTTCACTTATTTTGGGGCAAAATTGAAGAAATTTCACTTATTTCAGAAAAGAAGCAGAAATTTTCTTATTTTGGGGCAAAAAGGCAGAAATTTCTTTTATTTTGGTACAAAATTGCAGAAATTTTTCTTCTTTTGGGAAAAAAACAAAAATTTCCCATATTTTGGGGCAAAAATGCAGAAATTCCCCTTATTTTAAGGTAAAAATGCGGAAATTCCCCTTATTTGGTGGCAAAAAGGCAGAAATTTCCCTTATTTTGGGGCAAAACTCAGAAATTTCAATTATTTTAAGGCAAAATTGCAGAAATTTCACTTATTTCCGAAAAAAAAGCAAAAACTTTCTAATTTTGGGGCAAAAAGGCAGATATTTCTTTTATTTTAGTACAAAATTGCAGAAATTTTTTATATTTTGGGGCAAAAAGGCAGACATTTCCCATATTTTGGGGCAAAATGCAGAAATTCCCCTTATTTTAAGGTAAAAAGTCTGAAATTCCCCTTATTTGGGGGCAAAAAGGCAGAAATTTCACTCATTTTGGGGCAAAATTGCAGAAATTTCACTTATTTCAGGGTAATAAGTCAGAAATTTTTTTTATTT
Source organism: Micromys minutus (assembly GCF_963924665.1). NCBI lineage: Eukaryota > Metazoa > Chordata > Mammalia > Rodentia > Muridae > Micromys > Micromys minutus. The sequence continues at coordinate 10,104,798 of NW_027667467.1, forward strand.
TGGGGCAAAAGACAGAAATTCCCTTTGTTTTGGGGGAAAAACAAAGAAATTGCACTTATTTAGAGGCAAAAAAGCAGAAATTCCCCTTATTTTGGTGCAAAAATAAAGAAATTTCCCTTTTTATGGCAAAAAGATATGCATTCTTCTTATTTTCGGGCAAAAAGGCAGAAATTCCTCGTATTTTGGAGCACAATTGCCGAAATTCCCTTAATTGTGGGGCAAAAAGTCAGAAATTCCCTATATGTTGGAGCAAAAAGACAGAAATTCTCCTTATTTTGGGGCAAAACTCAGAAATTCCACTTATTATGGGGAAAAATTCTAGAAATTTCCCTTATTTTGGGGCAAAATTGCAAAAATTTCACTTATTTTGGGGCAAAATTGCAGAAATTTCACTTATTTCAGGGAAAAAAAGCAGAAATTTTCTTAATTTGGGGCAAAAAGGCAGAAATTTTTCTTATTTTGGGCAAAAAGGCAGAAATTTCGATATTTAGGAAAAAAATGCAGAAATTCCTCTTATTTTGCGGTATAAATTCTGAAATTCCCCTTATTTTGTGGCAAAAGGCAGAAATTCCCTTATTTTGGGGCAAAAAGCAAACATTTCCCTTATTTTGGGGAAAAATTTCAGAAATTTAACTTATTTCAGGGCAAAAAGTCAGAAAGTCCCCTTATTTTGGGGCAAAAAGACAGAAATTCTGTTATTTTTGGGGAAAAGTGAGAAATTGCACTTATTTTGAGTCAAAAAGGTGGAAAATTCCCTTATTTTGGGGTAAAAATAAAGAAATTTCCCTTTTTTATGGCAAAAAGATATACATTCTCTTTATTTTCGGGCAAAAAGGCAGAAATTCCCCATATTTTGGAGCAAAATTGCAGAAATTCCCCTAATTTTTGGGTAAAAACGCATAACTACCCCTTAATTTGGGGTAAAACTCCAGAAATTTCACTTATTTCACGGCAAAATGGCAAAAATTCTCTTTATTTTCGGCGAAAAATGCAGAAAATCCCCGTATTTTGGAGCAAAATTGCAGATATTCACCTAATTTTGGGGTAAAACATGCAGTAATTTTCTTTATTTTGGGGCAAAAATGCAGAAATTCCCCTTATTTTCGGGCAAAAGGCAGAAATTCCCCTTATTTTAGGGCAAAATTGCAGAAATTTCCCTTATTTGGGGACAAAAAAAAGAAATTCCCTTTATTTAGGGGCAAAATTGCAGAAAATTCCTTTATTATGGGGAAAATTGCAGAAATTTCTTTTATTTTAAGGCAAAATAGCAGAAATTTCACTTATTTCAGGAAAAAAGGCAGAAGTTTTCCTTATTTTGGGACAAAAACGCAGAAATTCCAAATATTTTGTGGCAAAAATGCAGAAATGCCCTTTTTTGAGGTAAAAAGGCTAAAATTCCCCTTATTTGGGAAAAAATGGCAGAAATTTCCCATATTTTGGGGAAAAATTGCAGAAATTTCACTTACTTCAGGGTAACAAGTCAGAAATTTTCCTTATTATGTGGCAAAAAGACAGAAATTCCCTTTGTATTGGGGGAAAAAGACAGAAATTCCACTTATTAAGAGGCAAAAAAGCAGAAATTCCCCTTATTTTGGAGCAAAAATGAAGAAATTTCCCTTTTTTATGGCAAAAAGGTATGCATTCTTCTTATTTTCGGGCAAAAAGACAGAAATTTTTTGTATTTTGGAGCAAAATTGCAGAAATTCCCCTAATTGTGGGGCAAAAAGCCAGAAATTCCCTATATGTTGGGGCAAAAAGACAGAAATTCTTTTTATTATGGGGCAAAACTCAGAAATTTCACTTATTTTGGGGCAAAATTGCAGAAATACCACTTATTTCAGAAAAAAAAGCAAAAAATTTCTTTTTTGGGGCAAAAAGTCAGAAATTTCTTTTATTTAGGTACAAAATTGCAGAATTTGTTCTTATTTTGGGGCAAAAACGCAGAAATTTCCCATATTTTGGGGCAAAAATGCAGAAATTTCCCTTATTTTGAGATAAAAAGGCTGATATTTTCCTTATTTGGGGGCAAAAAGGCAGAAATTTCCCTCATTTTGGGGCAAAATTGCAGAAATTTCACTTATTTCAGGGTAATAAGTCAAAAATTTTCCTTATTTTGGGGCAAAAAACCAGAAATTCCCTTTAATTTGGAGGAAAAAGTCAGAAATTCCACTTATTTAGAGGCAAAAAAGCAGAAATTCCCCTTATTTTGGAGCAAAAATGAAGAAATTTCCCTCTTGTGGCAAAAAGGTATGCATTCTTCTTATTTTCGGGCAAAAAGGCAGAAATTCCCCGTATTTTAGAGCAAAATTTCAGAAAATCCCCTAATTGTGGGGCAAAAAGGCAGAAATTCCCTATATGTTGTTGCAAAAAGACAGAAATTCTCCTTATTTTGGGGCAAAACTCAGAAATTTCCGTTATTTTGGGGCAAAATTGCAGAAATTTCACTTATTTCAGAAAAAAAAGCAGAAATTTTCTTTTTTGGGGCAAAAAGTCAGAAATTTCTTTTATTTAGGTACAAAATTGCAGAATTTGTTCTTATTTTGGGGCAAAAAGGCAGAAATTTTCCATATTTTGGGGCAAAAATGCAGAAATTTCCCTTATTTTGAGGTAAAAAGGCTGATATTTTCCTTATTTGGGGGAAAAAAGGCAGAAATTTCCCTCATTTTGGGGCAAAATTGCAGAAATTTCACTTATTTCAGGGTAATAAGTCAAAAATTTTCCTTATTTTGGGGCAAAAAAGACAGAAATTCCCTTTGTTTTGGGGGAAAATACAGAAATTCCACTTATTTAGAGGCAAAAAAGCAGAAATTCCCTTTATTTTGGAGCAAAAATGAAGAAATTTCCCTTTTTTATGGCAAAAAGGTATGCATTCTTTTTATTTTCGGGCAAAAAGACAGAAATTCCCCGTATTTGGGAGCAAAATTGCAGAAATACCCCTAATTGTGGGCCAAAAAGGCAGAAATTCCCTATATGTTGGGGCAAAAAGACAGAAATTCTCCTTATTTTGAGGCAAAACTCAGAAATTTCACTTATTTTAGGGCAAAATTGCAGAAATTTCACTTATTTCAGAAAAAAAGCAGAAATTTTCTTATTTTGGGGCAAAAAGACAGAAATTTCTTTTATTTTGGTACAAAATTGCAGAAATTTTTCTTATTTTGGGGCAAAAAGGCAGAAATTTCCCATATTTTGGGGCAAAAATGCAGAAATTCCCCTTATTTTGAGTTAAAAAGGCTGAAATTCCCCTTATTTGGGGGCAAAGAGGCAGAAATTTTCCTCATTTTGGGGCAAAATTGCAGAAATTTCACTTATTTCAGGGTAATGAGTCAGAAATTTTTCTTATTTGGGGGCAAAAAAGACAGAAATCCCCTTTGTTTTGGGGGAAAAAAACAGAAATTCCACTTATTTAGAGGCAAAAAAGCAGAAATTCCTTTTATTTTGGAGCAAAAATGAAGAAATTTCCCTTTTTATGGCAAAAAGGTATGCATTCTTCTTGTTTTCGGGCAAAAAGGCAGAAATTCCCCGTATTTTAGAGCAAAATTGCAGAAATTCCCCTAATTGTGGGGCAAAAAGGCAGAAATTCCCTATATGTTGGGGAAAAACAGAAATTCTCCTTATTTTGGGGCAAAACTCAGAAATTTCACTTATTTTGGGGCAAAACTGCAGAAATTCACATATTTTGGGGCAAAATTGCAGAAATTTCACTTATTTCAGAAAAAAAAGCAGAAATTTTCTTTGTTGGGGCAAAAGTCAGAAATTTCTTTTATTTAGGTACAAAATTGCAGAATTTGTTCTTATTTTGCGGCAAAAGGGCAGAAATTTCCCATATTTTGGGGCAAAAATGCAGAAATTTTCCTTATTTTCAGGTAAAAAGACTGATATTTTCCTTATTTGGGGGCAAAAAGGCAGAAATTTCCCTCATTTTGGGGCAAAATTGGAGAAATTTCACATATTTCAGGGTAATAAGTCAGAAATTTTTCTTATTTTGGGGCAAAAAAGACAGAAATTCCCTTTGTATTGGGGGAAAAATACAGAAATTCCACTTATTTAGAGGCAAAAAAGCAGAAATTCCCCTTATTTTGGAGCAAAAATGAAGAAATTTTCCTTTTTTATGGCAAAAAGTTATGCATTCTTCTTATTTTCGGGCAAAAAGGCAGTAATTCTCTCTATTTTGGAGCAAAATTGCAGAAATTTCCCTAATTGTGGGGCAAAAAGGCAGAAATTCCCTATATGTTGGGGCAAAAACAGAAATTCTCCTTATTTTGGGGCAAAACTCAGAAATTTCACTTATTTTGGGGCAAAATTGCAGAAATTTTTCTTATTTTGGGGCAAAATTGCCGAAATTTCACATATTTTGAGGCAAAATTTCAGAAATTTCACTTATTTCAGAAAAAAAAAAGCAGAAATTGTTCTTATTTTGGGGCAAAAAGTCAGAAATTTCTTTTATTTTGGTACAAAATTGCAGAATTTGTTCTTATTTTGAGGCAAAAAGGCAGAAATTTCACATATTTTGGGGCAAAAATGCGGAAATTCCCCTTATTTTGAGGTAAAAAGGCTGAAATTCCCCTTATATGGGGGAAAAATGCAGAAATTTCCCTTATTCTGGGGCAAAATTGCAGAAATTTCACTTACTTCAGGGTAACAAGTCAGGAATTTTCCTTATTTTGGGGCAAAAAAGACAGAAATTCCCTTTGTATTGGGGGAAAAAGACAGAAATTCCACTTATTAAGAGGCAAACAAGCAGAAATTCCCCTTATTTTGGAGCAAAAATAAAGAAATTTCCCTTTTTTATGGCAAAAAGGTATGCATTCTTCTTGTTTTCGGGCAAAAAGGCAGAAATTCCCCGTATTTGGGAGCAAAATTGCAGAAATCCCCCTAATTGTGGGCCAAAAAGGCAGAAATTCCCTATATGTTGGGGCAAAAAGACAGAAATTCTCCTTATTTTGAGGCAAAACTCAGAAATTTCACTTATTTTAGGGCAAAATTGCAGAAATTTCACTTATTTCAGAAAAAAAGCAGAAATTTTCTTATTTTGGGGCAAAAAGACAGAAATTTCTTTTATTTTGGTACAAAATTGCGGAAATTTTTCTTATTTTGGGGCCAAAAGCAGAAATTTCCCATATTTTGGGGCAAAAATGCAGAAATTCCCCTTATTTTGAGTTAAAAAGGCTGAAATTCCCCTTATTTGGGGGCAAAGAGGCAGAAATTTTCCTCATTTTGGGGCAAAATTGCAGAAATTTCACTTATTTCAGGGTAATGAGTCAGAAATTTTCCTTATTTGGGGGCAAAAAAGACAGAAATCCCCTTTGTTTTGGGGGAAAAAAACAGAAATTCCACTTATTTAGAGGCAAAAAAGCAGAAATTCCCCTTATTTTCGAGCAAAAATGAAAAAATTTTCCTTTTTTATGGCAAAAAGTTATGCATTCTTCTTATTTTCGGGCAAAAAGGCAGTAATTCCCTCTATTTTGGAGCAAAATTGCAGAAATTTCCCTAATTGTGGTGCAAAACGGCATAAATTCCCTATATGTTGGGGCAAAAACAGAAATTCTCCTTATTTTGGGGCAAAACTCAGAAATTTCACTTATTTTGGGGCAAAATTGCAGAAATTTTTCTTATTTTGGGGCAAAATTGCCGAAATTTCACATATTTTGAGGCAAAATTTCAGAAATTTCACTTATTTCAGTAAAAAAAAGCAGAAATTGTTCTTATTTTGGGGCAAAAAGTCAGAAATTTCTTTTACTTTGGTACAAAATTGCAGAATTTGTTCTTATTTTGAGGCAAAAAGGCAGAAATTTCACATATTTTGGGGCAAAAATGCGGAAATTCCCCTTATTTTGAAATAAAAAGGCTGAAATTCCCCTTATCTGGGGGAAAAAATGCAGAAATTTCCCTTATTTTGGGGCAAAATTGCAGAAATTTCACTTACTTCAGGGTAACAAGTCAGAAATTTTTCTTATTTTGGGGCAAAAAGACAGAAATTTTTTTTATTTTGGTAAAAAATTGCAGAAATTTTTCTTATTTTGGGGCAAAAAGGCAGAAATTTCCCATATTTTGGGGCAAAAATGCAGAAATTCCCGTTATTTTGAGTTAAAAAGGCTGAAATTCCTTTTATTTGGGGGCAAAGAGGCAGAAATTTTCCTCATTTTGGGGCAAAATTGCAGAAATTTCACTTATTTCAGGGTAATGAGTCAGAAATTTTCCTTATTTGGGGGCAAAAAAGACAGAAATCCCCTTTGTTTTGGGGGAAAAAAACAGAAATTCCACTTATTTAGAGGCAAAAGAGCAGAAATTCCTTTTATTTTGGAGCAAAAATGAAGAAATTTCCCTTTTTATGGCAAAAAGGTATGCATTCTTCTTGTTTTCGGGCAAAAAGGCAGAAATTCCCCGTATTTTGGAGCAAAATTGCAGAAATTCCCCTAATTGTGGGGCAAAAAGGCAGAAATTCCCTATATGTTGGGGAAAAACAGAAATTCTCCTTATTTTGGGGCAAAACTCAGAAATTTCACTTATTTTGGGGCAAAACTGCAGAAATTCACATATTTTGGGGCAAAATTGCAGAAATTTCACTTATTTCAGAAAAAAAAGCAGAAATTTTCTTTGTTGGGGCAAAAGTCAGAAATTTCTTTTATTTAGGTACAAAATTGCAGAATTTGTTCTTATTTTGCGGCAAAAGGGCAGAAATATTCCATATTTTGGGGCAAAAATGCAAAAATTTTCCTTATTTTCAGGTAAAAAGACTGATATTTTCCTTATTTGGGGGCAAAAAGGCAGAAATTTCCCTCATTTTGGGGCAAAATTGCAGAAATTTCACTTATTTCAGGGTAATAAGTCAGAAATTTTTCTTATTTTGGGGCAAAAAGACAGAAATTCCCTTTGTATTGGGGGAAAAAAAAACAGAAATTCCACTTATTTAGAGGCAAAAAAGCAAAAATTCCCCTTATTTTGGAGCAAAAATGAAGAAATTTTCCTTTTTTATGGCAAAAAGTTATGCATTCTTCTTATTTTCGGGCAAAAAGGCAGTAATTCCCTCTATTTTGGAGCAAAATTGCAGAAATTTCCCTAATTGTGGGGCAAAAAGGCAGAAATTTCCTATATGTTGGGGCAAAAACAGAAATTCTCCTTATTTTGGGGCAAAACTCAGAAATTTCACTTATTTTGGGGCAAAATTGCAGAAATTTTTCTTATTTTGGGGCAAAATTGCCGAAATTTCACATATTTTAAGGCAAAATTTCAGAAATTTCACTTATTTCAGTATAAAAAAGCAGAAATTGTTCTTATTTTGGGGCAAAAAGTCAGAAATTTCTTTTACTTTTGTACAAAATTGCAGAATTTGTTCTTATTTTGAGGCACAAAGGCAGAAATTTCACATATTTTGGGGCAAAAATGCGGAAATTCCCCTTATTTTGAGGTAAAAAGGCTGAAATTCCCCTTATTTGGGGGAGAAAATGCAGAAATTTCCCTTATTTTGGGGCAAAATTGCAGAAATTTCACTTACTTCAGGGTAACAAGTCAGAAATTTTTTTTATTTTGGGGCAAAAAAGACAGAAATTCCCTTTGTATTGGAGGAAAAAGACAGAAATTCCACTTATTAAGAGGCAAACAAGCAGAAATTCCCCTTATTTTGGAGCAAAAATTAAGAAATTTCCCTTTTTTATGGCAAAAAGGTATGCATTCTTCTTTTTTTCGGGCAAAAAGGCAGAAATTCCCCGTATTTTGGAGCAAAATTGCAGAAATCCCCCTAATTGTGGGCCAAAAAGGCAGAAATTCCCTATATGTTTGGGCAAAAAGACAGAAATTCTCCTTATTTTGAGGCAAAACTCAGAAATTTCACTTATTTTAGGGCAAAATTGCAGAAATTTCACTTATTTCAGAAAAAAAGCGGAAATTTTCTTATTTTGGGGCAAAAAGGCAGAAATTTCTTTTATTTTGGTACAAAATTGCAGAAATTTTTCTTATTTTGGGGCAAAAAGGCAGAAATTTCCCATATTTTGGGGCAAAAATGCAGAAATTCCCCTTATTTTGAGTTAAAAAGGCTGAAATTCCCCTTATTTGGGGGCAAAGAGGCAGAAATTTTCCTCATTTTGGGGCAAAATTGCAGAAATTTCACTTATTTCAGGGTAATGAGTCAGAAATTTTCCTTATTTGGGGGCAAAATAGACAGAAATCCCCTTTGTTTTGGGGGAAAAAAACAGAAATTCCACTTATTTAGAGGCAAAAAAGCAGAAATTCCTTTTATTTTGGAGCAAAAATGAAGAAATTTCCCTTTTTATGGCAAAAAGGTATGCATTCTTCTTGTTTTCGGGCAAAAATGCAGAAATTCCCCGTATTTTGGAGCAAAATTGCAGAAATTCCCCTAATTGCGGGGCAAAAAGGCAGAAATTCCCTATATGTTGGGGAAAAACAGAAATTCTCCTTATTTTGGGGCAAAACTCAGAAATTTCACTTATTTTGGGGCAAAACTGCAGAAATTCACATATTTTGGGGCAAAATTGCAGAAATTTCACTTATTTCAGAAAAAAAAGCAGAAATTTTCTTTGTTGGGGCAAAAGTCAGAAATTTCTTTTATTTAGGTACAAAATTGCAGAATTTGTTCTTATTTTGCGGCAAAAGGGCAGAAATTTCCCATATTTTGGGGCAAAAATGCAGAAATTTTCCTTATTTTCAGGTAAAAAGACTGATATTTTCCTTATTTGGGGGCAAAAAGGCAGAAATTTCCCTCATTTTGGGGCAAAATTGCAGAAATTTCACTTATTTCAGGGTAATAAGTCAGAAATTTTTCTTATTTTGGGGCAAAAAAGACAGAAATTCCCTTTGTATTGGGGGAAAAAAGACAGAAATTCCACTTATTTAGAGGCAAAAAAGCAGAAATTCCCCTTATTTTGGAGCAAAAATGAAGAAATTTTCCTTTTTTATGGCAAAAAGTTATGCATTCTTCTTATTTTCGGGCAAAAAAGCAGTAATTCCCTCTATTTTGGAGCAAAATTGCAGAAATTTCCCTAATTGTGGGGCAAAAAGGCAGAAATTCACTATATGTTGGGGCAAAAACAGAAATTCTCCTTATTTTGGGGCAAAACTCAGAAATTTCACTTATTTTGGGGCAAATTGCCGAAATTTTTCTTATTTTGGGGCAAAATTGCCGAAATTTCACATATTTTGTGGCAAAATTTCAGAAATTTCACTTATTTCAGAAAAAAAAAAGCAGAAATTGTTCTTATTTTGGGGCAAAAGTCAGAAATTTCTTTTACTTTGGTACAAAATTGCAGAATTTGTTTTTATTTTGAGGCAAAAAGGCAGAAATTTCACATATTTTGGGGCAAAAATGCGGAAATTCCCCTTATTTTGAGGTAAAAATGCTGAAATTCCCCTTATTTGGGGGAAAAAATGCAGAAATTTCCCTTATTTTGGGGCAAAATTGCAGAAATTTCACTTACTTCAGGGTAAGAAGTCAGAAATTTTCCTTATTTTGGGGCAAAAAAGACAAAAATTCCCTTTGTATTGGGGGAAAAAGACAGAAATTCCACTTATTAAGAGGCAAACAAGCAGAAATTCCCCTTATTTTGGAGCAAAAATAAAGAAATTTCCCTTTTTTATGGCAAAAAGTTATGCATTCTTCTTGTTTTCGGGCAAAAAGGCAGAAATTCCCCGTATTTTGGAGCAAAATTGCAGAAATCCCCCTAATTGTGGGCCAAAAAGGCAGAAATTCCCTATATGTTTGGGCAAAAAGACAGAAATTCTCCTTATTTTGAGGCAAAACTCAGAAATTTCACTTATTTTAGGGCAAAATTGCAGAAATTTCACTTATTTCAGAAAAAAAGCAGAAATTTTCTTATTTTGGGGCAAAAAGACAGAAATTTCTTTTATTTTGGTAAAAAATTGCAGAAATTTTTCTTATTTTGGGGCAAAAAGGCAGAAATTTCCCATATTTTGGGGCAAAAATGCAGAAATTCCCCTTATTTTGAGTTAAAAAGGCTGAAATTCCCCTTATTTGGGGGCAAAGAGGCAGAAATTTTCCTCATTTTGGGGCAAAATTGCAGAAATTTCACTTATTTCAGGGTAATGAGTCAGAAATTTTCCTTATTTGGGGGCAAAATAGACAGAAATCCCCTTTGTTTTGGGGGAAAAAAACAGAAATTCCACTTATTTAGAGGCAAAAAAGCAGAAATTCCTTTTATTTTGGAGCAAAAATGAAGAAATTTCCCTTTTTATGGCAAAAAGGTATGCATTCTTCTTGTTTTCGGGCAAAAATGCAGAAATTCCCCGTATTTTGGAGCAAAATTGAAGAAATTCCCCTAATTGCGGGGCAAAAAGGCAGAAATTCCCTATATGTTGGGGAAAAACAGAAATTCTCCTTATTTTGGGGCAAAACTCAGAAATTTCACTTATTTTGGGGCAAAACTGCAGAAATTCACATATTTTGGGGCAAAATTGCAGAAATTTCACTTATTTCAGAAAAAAAAGCAGAAATTTTCTTTGTTGGGGCAAAAGTCAGAAATTTCTTTTATTTAGGTACAAAATTGCAGAATTTGTTCTTATTTTGCGGCAAAAGGGCAGAAATTTCCCATATTTTGGGGCAAAAATGCAGAAATTTTCCTTATTTTCAGGTAAAAAGACTGATATTTTCCTTATTTGGGGGCAAAAAGGCAGAAATTTCCCTCATTTTGGGGCAAAATTGCAGAAATTTCACTTATTTCAGGGTAATAAGTCAGAAATTTTTCTTATTTTGGGGCAAAAAAAACAGAAATTCCCTTTGTATTGGGGGAAAAAAGACAGAAATTCCACTTATTTAGAGGCAAAAAAGCAGAAATTCCCCTTATTTTGGAGCAAAAATGAAGAAATTTTCCTTTTTTATGGCAAAAAGTTATGCATTCTTCTTATTTTCGGGCAAAAAAGCAGTAATTCCCTCTATTTTGGAGCAAAATTGCAGAAATTTCCCTAATTGTGGGGCAAAAAGGCAGAAATTCACTATATGTTGGGGCAAAAACAGAAATTCTCCTTATTTTGGGGCAAAACTCAGAAATTTCACTTATTTTGGGGCAAATTGCAGAAATTTTTCTTATTTTGGGGCAAAATTGCCGAAATTTCACATATTTTGTGGCAAAATTTCAGAAATTTCACTTATTTCAGAAAAAAAAGCAGAAATTGTTCTTATTTTGGGGCAAAAGTCAGAAATTTCTTTTATTTTGGTACAAAATTGCAGAATTTGTTCTTATTTTGAGGCAAAAAGGCAGAAATTTCACATATTTTGGGGCAAAAATGCGGAAATTCCCCTTATTTTGAGGTAAAAAGGCTGAAATTCCCCTTATTTGGGGGAAAAATGCAGAAATTTCCTTTATTTTGGGGCAAAATTGCAGAAATTTCACTTAATTCAGGGTAACAAGTCAGAAATTTTTCTTATTTTGGGGCAAAAAAGACAAAAATTCCCTTTGTATTGGGGGAAAAAGACAGAAATTCCACTTATTAAGAGGCAAACAAGCAGAAATTCCCCTTATTTTGGAGCAAAAATAAAGAAATTTCCCTTTTTTATGGCAAAAAGGTATGCATTCTTCTTGTTTTCGGGCAAAAAGGCAGAAATTTCCCGTATTTTGGAGCAAAATTGCAGAAATTCCCCTAATTGTGGGAAAAAAAGGCAGAAATTCCCTGTATGTTGGGGCAAAAAGACAGAAATTCTCCAAATTTTGGAAAAAAACTCAGAAATTCCACTTATTTTGGGGCAAAATTTTAGGAATTTCCCATATTTTGGGGCAAAACTGCAGAAATTTCACTTATTTTGGGGCAAAAGTGCAGAAATTTCACTTATTTCTGAAAAAAAAAGCAGAAATTTTCTTTTTGGGGCAAAAAGTCAGAAATTTCTTTTACTTTGGTACAAAATTGCAGAAATTGTTATTATTTTGGGGCAAAAAGGCAGAAATTTCCCATATTTTAGGGCAAAAATGCAGAAATTCCCCTTATTTAGAGGTAAAAATGCTGAAATTCCCATTATTTGGAGGCAAAAAGGCAGAAATTTCCCTTATTTTGGGGCAAAATTAAAGAAATTTCAATTATTTCAGAATAATAAATCAGAAATTATCTTATTTTGGGGCAAAAAGACAGAAATTCCCTTTGTTTTGGGGGAAAAAGACAGAAATTCCACTTATTTAGAGGCAAAAAAGCAGAAATTCCCCTTATTTTGGAGCAAAAATGAAGAAATTTCTCTTTTTAATGCAAAAAGGTATGCATTCTTCTTATTTTCGGGCAAAAAGACAGAAATTTCCCGTATTTTGCAGCAATATTGCAGAAATCCCCCTAATTGTGGGCCAAAAAGGCAGGGATTCCCTATATGTTGGAGCAAAAAGACAGAAATTCTCCTTATTTTTGGGCAAAACTCAGAAATTTCACTTATTTTAGGGCAAAATTGCAGAAATTTCACTTATTTCAGAAAAAAAGCAGAAATTTTTTTATTTTGGGGCAAAAAGGCAGAAATTTCTTTTATTTTGGTACAAAATTGCAGAAATTGTTCTTATTTTGGAGCAAAAAGGCAGAAATTTCCCATATTTTGAGGCAAAAGTGCAGAAATCCCCTTATTTTGAGTTTAAAAAGCTGAAATTCCACTTATTTGAGGGCAAAAAGGCAGAAATTTTCCTCATTTTGGGGCAAAATTGAAGAAATTTCACTTATTTCAGGGTAATAAGTCAGAAATTTTTCTTATTTTTGGGCAAAAAAGACAGAAATTCCCTTTGTATTGGGGGGAAAAAACAGAAATTCCACTAATTTAGAGACAAAAAAGCAAAAATTCCCCTTATTTTGGAGCAAAAATGAAGAAATTTCCCTTTTTTATGGCAAAAAGATATGCATTCTTCTTATTTTGGGGCAAAAAGGCAGAAAATCCCCGTATTTTGGAGCAAAATTGCAGAAATTCCTTTAATTGTGGGGCAAAATGCAGAAATTCCCTATATATTGGGGCAAAAAGACAGAAATTCTCCTTATTTGGGGGCAAAACTCAAAATTTTCACTTATTCTGGGGCAAAATTGCAGAAATTTCACTTATTTAAGAAAAAAAGCAGAAATTTTCTTATTTTGGGGCAAAAAGGCAGAAATTTCTTTTATTTTGGTACAAAATTGCAGAAATTTTTCTTATTTTGGGGCAAAAAGGCAGAAATTTCCCATATTTTGGAGCAAAAATGCAGAAATTCCCCTTGTTTTGAAGTAAAAAGGCTGAAATTCCCTTTATTTGGGAGCAAAAAGGCAGAAATTTTCCTTATTTTGGGGCAAAATTGCAGAAATTTCACTTATTTCAGGGTAATTAGTCAGAAATTTTCCTTATTTTGGGGCAAAAAAGACAGAAATTCCCTTTGCTTTGGGGGAAAAAGACAGAAATTCCACTTATTTAGAGTCAAAAAAGCAGAAATTCTTCTTCTTTTGGAGCAAAAATGAAGAAATTTCCTTTTTTTATGGCAAAAAGATATGCATTCTTCTTATTTTCGGGCAAAAAGGCAGAAATTCCCCGTATTTTGGAGCAAAATTGCAGAAATTCCCCTAAGTGTGGGGCAAAAATGCAGAAATTCACTATATGTTGGGGCAAAAAGACAGAAATTCTCTTATTTTGGGGCAAAACTCAGAAATTTCACTTATTTTGGGGCAAAATTGCAGAAATTTCACTTATTTCAGAAAAAAAGCAGAAATTTTCTTATTTTGAGGCAAAAAAACAGAAATTTCTTTTATTTTGGTACAAAATTGCAGACATTTTTCTTATTTTGGGGCAAAAAGGCAGAAATTTCCCATATTTTGGAGCAAGAATGCAGAAATTGCCCTTGTTTTGAAGTAAAAAGGCTGAAATTCCCCTTATTTGGGAGCAAAAAGGCAGAAATTTTCCTTATTTTGGAGCAAAATTGCAGAAATTTCACTTAATTCAGGGTAATTAGTCAGAAATTTTCCTTATTTTGGGGCAAAAAAGACAGAAATTCCCTTTGCTTTGGGAGAAAAAGACAGAAATTCCACTTATTTAGAGTCAAAAAAGCAGAAATTCTTCTTCTTTTGGAGCAAAAATGAAGAAATTTCCTTTTTTTATGGCAAAAAGATATGCATTCTTCTTATTTTCGGGCAAAAAGGCAGAAATTCCCCGTATTTTGGAGCAAAATTGCAGAAATTCCCCTAAGTGTGGGGCAAAAATGCAGAAATTCACTATATGTTGGGGCAAAAAGACAGAAATTCTCTTATTTTGGGGCAAAACTCAGAAATTTCACTTATTTTGGGGCAAAATTGCAGAAATTTCACTTATTTCAGAAAAAAAGCAAAATTTTCTTATTTTGGGGCAAAAAAACAGAAATTTCTTTTATTTTGGTACAAAATTGCAGAAATTTTTCTTATTTTGGGCAAAAAGGCAGAAATTTCCCATATTTTGGGGAAAATGCAGAAATTCCCCTTATTTTGAGGTAAAAATGCTGAAATTCCTCTTATTTGGGGGCAAAAAGGCAGAAATTCCCTTTATTTTGGGGCAAAACTCAGAAATTTCACTTATTTTGTGGCAAAATTGCAGAAATTTCACTTATTTAAGAAAAAAAGCAGAAATTTTCATATTTTGGGGCAAAAAGGAAGAAATTTCTTTTATTTTGGTACAAAATTGCAGAAATTTTTCTTATTTTGGGGCAAAAAGGCAGAAATTTCCCATATTTTGGGGCAAAAATGCAAAAATTCCCCTTATTTTGAAGTAAAATGCTGAAATTCCCCTTATTTGGGGGCAAAAAGGCAGAAATTTCCCTTATTTTGGGGCAAAATTGTAGAAATTTCACTTATTTCAGTGTAATAGGTCAGAAATTTTCCTTATTTTGGGGCAAAAATACAGAAATTCCCTTTGTTTTGGGGGGAAAAACAGAAATTCCACTTATTTAGAGGCAAAAAAGCAGAAATTCACCTTATTTTGAAGCAAAAATGAACAAATTTCCCTTTTTTATGGCAAAAAGGTATGCATTCTTCTTGTTTTCGGGCAAAAAGGCAGAAATTTCCTGTATTTTGAAGCAAAATTGCAAAAATTCCCCTAATTGTGGGACAAAAAGGCAGAAATTCCATATATGTTGCGGCAAAAAGACAGAAATTCTCCTTTTTCTGGAGCAAAACTCAGAAATTTCATTTTTTGGGGGCAAAATTGCAGAAATTTCACTTTTTTCAGAAAAAAAAGCAGATATTTTTTTATTTAGGTGCAAATAGGCAGAAATTTCTTTTATTTTGGTACAAAATTGCAAAAATTATTCTTATTTTGGGCCAAGAGGCAGAAATTTCCCATATTTTAGGGCAAAAATGCAGAAATTTCTTTTATTTTGAGGTAAAAATGCTGAAATTCCCATTATTTGGGGGCAAAAAGGCAGAAATTCCCCTTATTTTGGGGCAAAACTCAGAAATTTCCCTTATTTTGGTGCAAAATTGCAGAAATTTCACTTATTTCAGAAAAAACTAGAAATTTTCTTATTTTGGGGCAAAAAGGCAAAAATTCCCCTTATTTTGAGGTAAAAATTCTGAAATTCTTCTTATTTGGGGGCAAAAAGGGAGAAATTTCCCTTATTTTGAGGCAAATTGCAGAAATTTCACTTATTTCACTGTAATAAGTCAGAAATTTTCCTTATTTTGGGGCAAAAAAGGCAGAAATTCCCTATGTTTTGGGGGAAAAAGACAGAAATTTCACTTATTTAGAGGCAAAAAAGCAGAAATTCCCCTTATTTTGGAGCAAAAATGAAAAAATTTCCCTTTTTTATGGCAAAAAGTTATGCATCTTCTTATTTTCGGGCAAAAAGGCAGAAATTCTTTGAATTTTGAAGCAAAATTGCAGAAATTCCCCTAATTGTGGGGCAAATAGGCAGAAATTTCCTATATGTTAGGGCAAAAAGACAGAAATTCTTCTTATTTTGGGGCAAAACTCAGAAATTCGACTTATTTTGGGGCAAAATTTCAGAAATTTCCCTTATTTTGCGGCAAAATTGAGGAAATTTCACTTATTTTGGGGAAAAATTGCAGAAATTTCACTTATTTAATTAAAAAAAGCAGAAATTTTCTTTTTTGGGGCAAAAAGTCAGAAATTCCTTTTATTTTGGTACAAAATTGCAGAAATTGTTCTTATTTTGGTGCATTAGGCAGAAATTTTCTATATTTTGGGGCAAAAATGCAGAAATTCCCCTTATTTTGAGGTAAAAAGGCTGAAATTCCCTTTATTTGGGGGCAAAAAGGCAGAAATTCCCCGTATTTTGGAGCAAAATTCCAGAAATTCCATTAATTGTAGGGCAAAAAGGCAGAAATTCCCTATATGTTGGGGCAAAAAGACAGAAATTCTTTTTATTTTGGGAAAAAACTCAGAAATTCCAAATATTTTGGGGCAAAATTCCAGAAATTTCCCTTATTTTGTGGCAAAATTGTAGAAATTTCACTTATTTTGAAGCAAAATTGCAGAAATTTCACTTTTTTCAGGAAAAAAGGCAGAAGTTTTCCTTATTTTGGGGCAAAAAGGAAGAAATTCCAAATATTTTGTGGCAAAAATGCAGAAATTCCCCTTATTTTGAGGTCAAAAGGCTGAAATTCCCCTTATTTGGGGGAAAAAAGGCAGAAATTTCCCTTATTTTGGGG
This sequence comes from Micromys minutus, assembly GCF_963924665.1. Classification (NCBI taxonomy): domain Eukaryota; kingdom Metazoa; phylum Chordata; class Mammalia; order Rodentia; family Muridae; genus Micromys; species Micromys minutus. Next base: position 10,121,379 of record NW_027667467.1, read on the forward strand.
CAAAATTTCAGAAATTTCACTTACTTTCAGGGTAACAAGTCAGAAATTTTCCTTATTTTGGGGCAAAAAAGACAGAAATTCCCTTTGTATTGGAGGAAAAAGACAGAAATTCCACTTATTAAGAGGCAAAAAAGCAGAAATTCCCCTTATTTTGAAGCAAAAATGAAGAAATTTCCCTTTTTTATGGCAAAAAGGTATGCATTGTTCTTGTTTTCGGGCAAAAAGAGAAAATCCCCGTATTTTGGAGCAAAATTGCAGAAATTCCCCTAATTATGGGACAAAAAGGCAGAAATTCCCTATATGTTGGGGCAAAAACACAGAAATTCTCCTTATTTTGGGGCAAAACTCAGAAATTCCACTTATTTTGGGGCAAAATTTTAGGAATTTCCCTTATTTTGGGGCAAAACTGCAGAAATTTCACTTATTTTGGGGCAAAATTGCAGAAATTTCACTTATTTTGAAGCAAAATTGCAGAAATTTCACTTATTTCAGGAAAAAAGGCAGAAGTTTTCCTTATTTTGAAGCAAAAAGGCAGAAATTCCAAATATTTTGTGGCAAAAATGCAGAAATTCCCCTTATTTTGAGGTAAAAAGGCTTAAATTCCCCTTATTTGGGGAAAAAAAAGGCAGAAATTTTCCTTATTTTGGGGCAAAATTGCAGAAATTTCACTTATTTCAGGGTAACAAGTCAGAAATTTTCCTTATTTTGGGGCAAAAAAGACAGAAATTCCATTTGTATTTTGGGAAAAAGACAGAAATTCCACTTATTAAGAGGCAAAAAAGCAGAAATTCCCCTTATTTTGGAGCAAAAATGAAGAAATTTCCCTTTTTTATGGCAAAAAGGTATGCATTCTTCTTGTTTTCGGGTAAAAAGGCAGAAATTCCCCGTATTTTGGAGCAAAATTGCAGAAATTCCCCTAATTGTGGGACAAAAAGGCAGAAATTTTCTATATTTTTGGGCAAAAAGACAGAAATTCTCCTTATTTTGGAGCATAACTCAGAAATTCCACTTATTTTGGGGCAAAATTCCAGGAATTTCCCTTATTTTGGGGCAAAACTGCAGAAATTTCACTTATTTTGGGGCAAAATTGCAGAAATTTCACTTATTTCAGAAAAAAAAAGCAGAAATTTTCTTTTTTAGGGCAAAAAGTCAGAAATTTCTTTTATTTTGATACAAAATTGCAGAAAATGTTCTTATTTTGGGGCAAAAAGGCAGAAATTTCCCATATTTTAGGGCAAAAATGCAGAAATTCCCCTTATTTTGAGGTAAAATGCTGAAATTCCCCTTATTTGGGACAAAAAGGCAGAAATTTCCCTCATTTTGGGGCAAAATTGCAGAAATTTCACTTATTTTGGGGCAAAATTGCAGAAATTTCACTTATTTCAGGAAAAAAGGCAGAAGTTTTCCTTATTTTGGGGCAAAAGAGTAAAAAATCCAAATATTTTGTGGCAAAAATGCAGAAATTCCCCTTATTTTGAGGCAAAAATTCTGAAATTCCCTTAATTTGGGGGCAAAAAGGCAGAAATTTCTCTTATTTTGGGGCAAAATTGCAGAAATTTCACTTATTTCAGAAAAAAAAGCAGAAATTTTATTTTTTGGGGCTAAAAGTGAGAAATTTCTTTTATTTTGGTACAAAATTGCAGAAATTGTTCTTATTTGGGGCCAAAAAGGCAGAAATTTCCCATATTTTGGGGCAAAAATGCAGAAATTCCTCTTATTTTGAGGTAAAATGCTGAAATTCCCCTTATTTGTGGGCAAAAAGGCAGAAATTCCCCGTATTTTGGAGCAAAATTGCAGAAATTCCCCTAATTGTGGGGCAAAAAGGCAGAAATTCCCTATATGTTTGGGCAAAAAGACAGAAATTCTCCTTATTTTAGGGCAAAACTCAGAAATTTCACTTATTTTGGGGCAAAATTGCAGAAATTTCACTTATTTCAGAAAAAAAGCAGAAATTTTCTTATTTTGGGGCAAAAAGGCAGAAATTTCTTTTATTTTGGTACAAAATTGCAGAAATTTTTCGTATTTTGGAAAAAAGGCAGAAATTTCCCATATTTTTGGGCAAAAATGCAGAAATTCCTCTTATTTTAAGGTAAAAATGCTGAACTTCCCATCATTTGGTAGCAAAAAGGCAGAAATTTCCCTTATTTTGGGGCAAAACTTAGAAATTTCAATTATTTTGGGGCAAATAACAGAAATATCACTTATTTCCAAAAAAAAAGCAGAAATTTTCTAATTTTGGGGCAAAAGGCAGATATTTCTTTTATTTTTGTACAAAATTGCAGAAATTTTCCTTATTTTGGGGCAAAAAGGATGACATTTCCCATATTTTGGGGCAAAAATGCAGAAATTCTCCTTATTTTGAGGTAAAAAGGCTGAAATTCCCCTTATTTGGGGGCAAAAAGGCGGAAATTTCCCTTATTTTCGGGCATAATTGCAAAATTTCACTTATTTCAGAATAATAAGTCAGAAATTATCTTTATTTTGGGGCAAAAAGACAGAAATTTTCTATGTTTTGGGGGAAAAGACAGAAATTCCACTTATTTAGAGGCAAAAAAGCAGAAATTCCCATTATTTTGAAGCAAAAATGAAGAAATTTCCCTTTTTTATGGCAAAAAGGTATGCATTCTTCTTATTTTCGGGCAAAAAGACAGAAATTCCCCGTATTTTGGACCAAAATTGCAGAAATCCTTCTAATTGTGAGCCAAAAAGGCAGAAATTCCCTATATGTTGGGGCAAAAAGACAGAAATTCTCCTTATTTTGGGGCAAAACTCAGAAATTTCACTTATTTTATGGCAAAATTGCAGAAATTTCACTTATTTCAGAAAAAAAAGCAGAAATTTTCTTTTTTGGGGCAAAAAGTCAGAAATTTCTTTTATTTAGGTAAAAAATTGCAGAATTTGTTCTTATTGTGGGGCAAAAGGGCAGATATTTCCCATATTTTGGGGCAAAAATGCAGAAATTTCCCTTATTTTCAGGTAAAAAGGCTGATATTTTCCTTATTTGGGGGCAAAAAGGCAGAAATTTCCCTCATTTTGGGGCAAAATTGTAGAAATTTCACTTATTTCAGGGTAATAATTCAGAAATTTTTTTTATTTTGGAGCAAAAAAGACAGAAATTCCCTTTGTTTTGAGGGAAAAAGACAGAAATTCCACTTATTTAGAGGCAAAAAAGCAGAAATGTCTCTTATTTTGGAGCAAAAATGAAGAAATTTCCCATTTTTATGGCAAAAAGGTATGCATTCTTCTTATTTTCTGGCAAAAAGGCAGTAATTCCCCGTATTTCGGAGCAAAATTGCAGAAATTCCCTTAATTGTGGGGCAAAAAGGCAGAAATTCCCTATATGTTGGGGCAAAAACAGAAATTCTCCTTATTTTGGGGCAAAACTAAAAAATTTCACTTATTTTGGGGCAAAATTGCAGAAATTTTTCTTATTTTGGGGCAAAATTTCAGAAATTTCACTTATTTCAGAAAAAAAAGCAGAAATTTTCTTTTTTGGGGCAGAAAGTCAGAAATTTCTTTTATTTTGGTACAAAATTGCAGAATTTGTTCTTATTTTGAGGCAAAAAAGCAGAAATTTTTCATATTTTGGGACAAAAATGCAGAAATTTCCCTTATTTTGAGGTAAAAAGGCTGATATTTTCCTTATTTGGGGGCAAAAATGCAGAAATTTCCCTCATTTCGGGGCAAAATTGCAGAAATTTCACTTATTTCAGGGTAATAAGTCAGAAATTTTCCTTATTTTGGGGCAAAATAGACAGAAATTCCCTTTGTTTTGGGGGAAAAAGACAGAAATTCCACTTATTTAGAGGCAAAAAAGCAGAAATTCCCCTTATTTTGGAGCAAAAATGAAGAAATTTCCCTTTTTTATGGCAAAAAGGTATGCATTCTTCTTATTTTCGGGCAAAAAGGCAGAAATTTCCCGTATTTTGGAGCAAAATTGCAGAAATTCTTCTAATTGTGGGACAAAAAGGCAGAAATTCCCTATATGTTTGGGCAAAAAGACAGAAATTCTGCTTATTTTGTGGCAAAACTCAGAAATTTCACTTATTTTGGGGAAAAATTGCAGAAATTTCACTTATTTCAGAAAAAAAGGAGAAATTTTTTTATTTTGGGGCAAAAAGGCAGAAATTTCTTTTATTTTGGTAAAAATTGCAGAAATTTTTCTTATTTTGGGAAAAAGGCAGAAATTTCCCAAAATTTGGGACAAAAATGCAGAAATTCCCCTTATTTTAAGGTAAAAATGCTGAACTTCCCCTTATTTGGGGGCAAAAATGAAGAAATTTCTCTTATTTTGGGGCAAAACTTAGAAATTTCAATTATTTTGGGGCAAAATTGCAGAAATTTTTCTTATTTTGGGGCAAAATTGCAGAAATTTCACATATTTTGGGGCAAAATTTCAGAAATTTCACTTATTTCAGAAAAAAAGCAGAAATTTTCTTTTTTGGGGCAGAAAGTCAGAAATTTCTTTTATTTTTGTACAAAATTGCAGAATTTGTTCTTATTTTGAGGCAAAAAAGCAGAAATTTTTCATATTTTGGGACAAAAATGCAGAAATTTCCCTTATTTGAGGTAAAAAGGCTGATATTTTCCTTATTTGGGGGCAAAAATGCAGAAATTTCCCTCATTTCGGGGCAAAATTGCAGAAATTTCACTTATTTCAGGGTAATAAGTCAGAAATTTTCCTTATTTTGGGGCAAAATAGACAGAAATTCCCTTTGTTTTGGGGGAAAAAGACAGAAATTCCACTTATTTAGAGGCAAAAAAGCAGAAATTCCCCTTATTTTGGAGCAAAAATGAAGAAATTTCCCTTTTTTATGGCAAAAAGTTATGCATTCTTCTTATTTTCGGGCAAAAAGTCAGAAATTCCCCGTATTTTGGAGAAAATTGCAGAAATTCCCCTAATTGTGGGGCAAAAAGGCAGAAATTCCCTATATGTTTTGGCAAAAAGACAGAAATTCTCCTTATTTTGTGGCAAAACTCAGAAATTTCACTTATTTTGGGGAAAAATTGCAGAAATTTCTCTTATTTCAGAAAAAAAGAAGAAATTTTTTTATTTTGGAGCAAAAAGGCAGAAATTTCTTTTATTTTGGTACAAAATTGCAGAAATTTTTCTTATTTTGGGAAAAAGGCAGAAATTTCCCATATTTTGGGGCAAAAATGCAGAAATTCCCCTTATTTTAAGGTAAAAATGCTGAACTTCCCCTTATTTGGGGGCAAAAATGAAGAAATTTCTCTTATTTTGGGGCAAAACTTAGAAATTTCAATTATTTTGGGGCAAAATTGCAGAAATTTTTCTTATTTTGGGGCAAAATTGCAGAAATTTCACATATTTTGGGGCAAAATTTCAGAAATTTCACTTATTTCAGAAAAAAAGCAGAAATTTTCTTTTTTGGGGCAGAAAGTCAGAAATTTCTTTTATTTTGGTACAAAATTGCAGAATTTGTTCTTATTTTGAGGCAAAAAAGCAGAAATTTTTCATATTTTGGGACAAAAATGCAGAAATTTCCCTTATTTTGAGGTAAAAAGGCTGATATTTTCCTTATTTGGGGGCAAAAATGCAGAAATTTCCCTCATTTCGGGGCAAAATTGCAGAAATTTCACTTATTTCAGGGTAATAAGTCAGAAATTTTCCTTATTTTGGGGCAAAATAGACAGAAATTCCCTTTGTTTTGGGGGAAAAGACAGAAATTCCACTTATTTAGAGGCAAAAAAGCAGAAATTCCCCTTATTTTGGAGCAAAAATGAAGAAATTTCCCTTTTTTATGGCAAAAAGGTATGCATTCTTCTTATTTTCGGGCAAAAAGGCAGAAATTCCCCGTATTTTGGAGCAAAATTGCAGAAATTCTTCTAATTGTGGGGCAAAAAGGCAGAAATTCCCTATATGTTTGGGCAAAAAGACAGAAATTCTCCTTATTTTGTGGCAAAACTCAGAAATTTCACTTATTTTGGGGAAAAATTGCAGAAATTTCACTTATTTCAGAAAAAAAGGAGAAATTTTTTTATTTTGGGGCAAAAAGGCAGAAATTTCTTTTATTTTGGTACAAAATTGCAGAAATTTTTCTTATTTTGGGAAAAAGGCAGAAATTTCCCATATTTTGCGGCAAAAATGCAGAAATTCCCCTTATTTTAAGGTGAAAATGCAGAACTTCCCCTTATTTAAGGGCAAAAATGAAGAAATTTCTCTTATTTTGGGGCAAAACTTAGAAATTTCAATTATTTTGGGGCAAAATTACAGAAATTTTTCTTTTTTTGGGGCAAAATTGCAGAAATTTCACATATTTTGGGGCAAAATTTCTGAAATTTCACTTATTTCAGAAAAAAAAGCAGAAATTTTCTTTTTTGGGGCAGAAAGTCAGAAATTTCTTTTATTTTGGTACAAAATTGCAGAATTTGTTCTTATTTTGAGGCAAAAAAGCAGAAATTTTTCATATTTTGGGACAAAAATGCAGAAATTTCCCTTATTTTGAGGTAAAAAGGCTGATATTTTCCTTATTTGGGGGCAAAATGAAGAAATTTCTCTTATTTTGGGGCAAAACTTAGAAATTTCAATTACTTTGGGGCAAAATTGCAGAAATTTCACTTATTTCCGAAAGAAGCAGAAATTTTCTAATTTTGGGGCAAAAAAGGCAGATATTTCTTCTATTTTGGTACAAATTGCAGAAATTTTTTATATTTTGGGGCAAAAAGGCAGACATTTCCCATATTTTGGGGCAAAAATGCAGAAATTCCCCTTATTTTGAGGTGAAAAGGCTGAAATTCCCAATATTTGTGGGCAAAAAGCCAGAAATTTCCCTTATTTTGGGGCAAAATTGCAGAAATTTCACTTATTTCAGAATAATAAGTCAGAAATTATCTTTATTTTGGGGCAAAAAGACAGAAATTCCCTTTGTTTTGGGGGAAAAAGATAGAAATTCCACTTATTTAGAGGCAAAAAAGCAGAAATTCCCCTTATTTTGGAGCAAAAATGAAGAAATTTCCCTTTTTTATGGCAAAAAGGTATGCATTCTTCTTATTTTCGGGCAAAAAAACAGAAATTCCCCGTATTTTGGAGCAAAATTGCAGAAATCTCCCTAATTGTGGGCCAAAAAGACAGGAATTCCCTGTATGTTGGGGCAAAAAGACAGAAATTCTCCTTATTTTGGGGCAAAACTCAGAAATTTCACTTATTTTAGGGCAACATTGCAGAAATTTCACTTATTTCAGTAAAAAAGCAGAAATTTTCTTATTTTGGGGCAAAAAGGCAGAAATTTCTTTTATTTTGGTACAAAATTGCAGAAATTGTTCTTATTTTGGGGCAAAAAGGCAGAAATTTCCCATAATTTGAGGCAAAAATGCACAAATTCCCCTTATTTTGAGTTAAAAATGCTGAAATTCCCCTTATTTGGGGGCAAAAAGGCAGAAATTTTCCTCATTTTGAAAAAAAATTGCAGAAATTTCACTTATTTCAGGGTAATAAGTCAGAAATTTTCCTTATTTTTGGGCAAAAAAGACAGAAATTCCCTTTGTTTTAGGGGAAAAAAACAGAAATTCCACTTATTTAGAGCCAAAAAAGCAGAAATTCCCCTTATTTTGGAACAAAAATGAAGAAATTTCCCTTTTTTATGGCAAAAAGATATGCATTCTTCTTATTTTCGGGCAAAAAGGCAGAAAATCTTCGTATTTTGGAGCAAAATAGCAGAAATTTCTTTAATTGTGGGGCAAAAAGGCAGAAATTCCCTATATATTGGGGCAAAAATACAGAAATTCTTCTTATTTGGGGGCAAAACTCAGAATTTTCACTTATTTTGGGGCAAAATTGCAGAAATTTCACTTATTTCAGAAAAAAAACATAAATTTTCTTATTTTGGGGAAAAAAGGCAGAAATTTCTTTTATTTTGGTACAAAATTGCAGAAATTGTTCTTATTTTGGGGCAAAAAGGCAGAAATTTCCCATATTTTGGGGCAAAAATGGAGAAATTCCCCATATTTTGAGGTAAAAAGGCTGAAATTCCCTTTATTTGGGGGAAAAAATGCAGAAATTTCCCTTATTTAGGGGCAAAATTGCAGAAATTTCACTTATTTCAGGGTAATAAGTCAGAAATTTTCCTTATTTTGGGGCAAAATAGACAGAAATTCCCTTTGTTTTGGGGGAAAGACAGAAATTCCACTTATTTAGAGGCAAGAAAGCAGAAATTCCCCTTATTTTGGAGCAAAATGAAGAAATTTCCCTTTTTTATGGCAAAAAGATATGCATTCTTCTTGTTTTTGGGCAAAAAGGCAGAAATTCCCCGTATTTTGGAACAAAATTGCAGAAATTCCCCTAATTGTGGGGCAAAAAGGCAGAAATTCCCTATATGTTGGGGCAAAAACAGAAATTCTCCTTATTTTGAGGCAAAACTCAGAAATTTCACTTATTTTGGGGCAAAATTGCAGAAATTTCACATATTTTGGGGAAAAATTGCAGAAATTTCACTTATTTCAGAAAAAAGCAGAAATTTTCTTTTTTGGGGCAAAAAGTCAGAAATTTCTTTTATTTAGGTACAAAATTGCAGAATTTGTTCTTATTTTGAAGCAAAAGGGCAGAAATTTTCCATATTTTGGGGCAAAAATGCAGAAATTCCCCTTATTTTGAGGTAAAATGCTGAAATTTTCTTTATTTGGAGGCAAAAATGCAGAAATTCCCCGTATTTTGGAACAAAATTGCAGAAATTCCCCTAATTGTGGGGCAAAAAGGCAGAAATTCCCTATATGTTGGGGCAAAAACACAGAAATTCTCCTTATTTTGGGGCAAAACTCAGAAATTCCACTTATTTTGGGGCAAAATTTTAGGAATTTCCCTTATTTTGGGGCAAAACTGCAGAAATTTCACTTATTTTGGGGCAAAATTGCAGAAATTTCACTTATTTCAGAAAAAAAAAGCAGAAATTTTGTTTTTTGGGGCAAAAAGTCAGAAATTTCTTTTATTTTGGTACAAAATTGCAGAAATTGTTCTTATTTTGGGGCAAAAAGGAAGAAATTTTTCATATTTTGGGGCAAAAATGCAGAAATTCCCCTTATTTTGAGGTAAAATGCTGAAATTCCCTTTATTTGGGGGCAAAAACGCAGAAATTACCCGTATTTTTGAACAAAATTGCAGAAATTCCCCTAATTGAGGGGCAAAAAGGCAGAAATTCCCTATATGTTGGGGCAAAAAGACAGAAATTCTCCTTATTTTAGGGCAAAACTCAGAAATTTCACTTATTTGGGGGCAACATTGCAGAAATTTCACTTATTTCAGAATAATATGTCAGAAATTATCTTTATTTTGGGGCAAAAAGACAGAAATTTTCTATGTTTTCGGGGAAAAAGACAGAAATTCCACTTATTTAGAGGCAAAAAAGCAGAAATTCCCCTTATTTTGGAGCAAAAATGAAGAAATTTCCCTTTTTTATGGCAAAAAGGAATGCATTCTTCTTATTTTCGGGCAAAAAGGCAGAAATACCCCTATTTTGGAGCAAAATTGCAGAAATTCCCCTAATTGTGGGGCAAAAAGGCAGAAATTCCCTATATGTTGGGGCACAAAGACAGAAATTCTCCTTATTTTGGGGCAAAACTCAGAAATTTCACTTGTTTTGGGGCAAAATTGCAGAAATTTCAATTATTTCAGAAAAAAAAGCAGAAATTTTCTTTTTTTGGGGCAACAAGGCAGAAATTTATTTTTTGACAAAATTGCAGAAATTTTTCTTATTTTGGGAAAAAGGCAGAAATTTCCCATATTTTGGGGCAAAAATGCAGAAATTCCCCTTATTTTAAGGTAAAAATGCTGAACTTCCCCTTATTTGGGGGCAAAAAGGAAGAAATTTCCCTTATTTTGGAGCAAAACTTAGAAATTTCAATTATTTTGGGGCAAAATTGCAGAAATTACACTTATTTCCGAAAAAAAGCAGAAATTTTCTAATTTTGGGGCAAAAAGGCAGATATTTCTTTTATTTTGGTACAAAATTGCAGAAATTGTTCTTATTTTGGGGCATTAGGCAGAAATTTCCCATATTTTGGGGCATAAAAGCAGAAATTCCCCTTATTTTGGAGCAAAAATGAAGAAATTTCCCTTTTTTATTGCAAAAAGGTATGCATTCTTCATTTTTTCGGGCAAAAAGACAGAAATTCCCCATATTTTGGAGCAAAATTGCAGAAAACCCCCTAATTGTGGGCCAAAAAGGCAGGAATTCCCTATATGTTGGGGCAAAAAGACAGAAATTCTTCTTATTTTGGCGCAAAACTCAGAAATTTCACTTATTTTAGGGCAAAATTGCAGAAATTTCACTTATTTCAATAAAAAAGCACAAATTTTCTTATTTAGGGGCAAAAAGGCAGAAATTTCTTTTATTTTGGTACAAAATTGCAGAAATTGTTCTTATTTTGGGGCATTAGGCAGAAATTTCCCATATTTTGGGGCAAAAATGCAATAATTCCCCTTATTTTGAGGTAAAAAGGCTGAAATTCCTTTTATTTGGGGGCAAAAAGGCAGAAATTCCCCGTATTTTGAAGCAAAATTGCAGAAATTCCTTTAATTGTGGGGCAAAAAGGCAGAAATTCCCTATATGTTGAGGCAAAAAGACAGAAATTCTCCTTATTTTGGGGCAAAACTCAGAAATTCCAAATATTTTGGGGCAAAATTCCAGAAATTTCCCTTATTTTGTGGCAAAATTGCAGAAATTTCACTTATTTTGAAGCAAAATTGCAGAAATTTCACTTATTTCAGGAAAAAAGGCAGAAGTTTTCCTTATTTTGAAGCAAAAAGGCAGAAATTCCAAATATTTTAAGGCAAAAATGCAGAAATTCCCCTTATTTTGAGGTAAAAAGGCTTAAATTCCCCTTATTTGGGGGAAAAAAGGCAGAAATTTTCTTTATTTTGGGGCAAAATTGCAGAAATTTCACTTACTTCAGGGTAACAAGTCAGAAATTTTCCTTATTTTGGGGCAAAAAAGACAGAAATTCCATTTGTATTGGGGGAAAAAGACAGAAATTCCACTTATTAAGAGGCAAACAAGCAGAAATTCCCCTTATTTTGGAGCAAAAATAAAGAAATTTCCCTTTTTTATGGCAAAAAGGTATGCATTCTTCTTGTTTTCGGGCAAAAAGGCAGAAATTCCCCGTATTTGGGAGCAAAATTGCAGAAATTCCCCTAATTGCGGGGCAAAAAGGCAGAAATTCCCTATATGTTGGGGAAAAACAGAAATTCTCCTTATTTTGGGGCAAAACTCAGAAATTTCACTTATTTTGGGGCAAAACTGCAGAAATTCACATATTTTGGGGCAAAATTGCAGAAATTTCACTTATTTCAGAAAAAAAAGCAGAAATTTTCTTTGTTGGGGCAAAAGTCAGAAATTTCTTTTATTTAGGTACAAAATTGCAGAATTTGTTCTTATTTTGCGGCAAAAGGGCAGAAATTTCCCATATTTTGGGGCAAAAATGCAGAAATTTTCCTTATTTTCAGGTAAAAAGACTGATATTTTCCTTATTTGGGGGCAAAAAGGCAGAAATTTCCCTCATTTTGGGGCAAAATTGCAGAAATTTCACTTATTTCAGGGTAATAAGTCAGAAATTTTTCTTATTTTGGGGCAAAAAAGACAGAAATTCCCTTTGTATTGGGGGAAAAAAGACAGAAATTCCACTTATTTAGAGGCAAAAAAGCAGAAATTCCCCTTATTTTGGAGCAAAAATGAAGAAATTTTCCTTTTTTATGGCAAAAAGTTATGCATTCTTCTTATTTTCGGGCAAAAAAGCAGTAATTCCCTCTATTTTGGAGCAAAATTGCAGAAATTTCCCTAATTGTGGGGCAAAAAGGCAGAAATTCACTATATGTTGGGGCAAAAACAGAAATTCTCCTTATTTTGGGGCAAAACTCAGAAATTTCACTTATTTTGGGGCAAATTGCAGAAATTTTTCTTATTTTGGGGCAAAATTGCCGAAATTTCACATATTTTGTGGCAAAATTTCAGAAATTTCACTTATTTCAGAAAAAAAAAAGCAGAAATTGTTCTTATTTTGGGGCAAAAGTCAGAAATTTCTTTTATTTTGGTACAAAATTGCAGAATTTGTTCTTATTTTGAGGCAAAAAGGCAGAAATTTCACATATTTTGGGGCAAAAATGCGGAAATTCCCCTTATTTTGAGGTAAAAAGGCTGAAATTCCCCTTATTTGGGGGAAAAATGCAGAAATTTCCCTTATTTTGGGGCAAAATTGCAGAAATTTCACTTAATTCAGGGTAACAAGTCAGAAATTTTCCTTATTTTGGGGCAAAAAAGACAAAAATTCCCTTTGTATTGGGGGAAAAAGACAGAAATTCCACTTATTAAGAGGCAAACAAGCAGAAATTCCCCTTATTTTGGAGCAAAAATAAAGAAATTTCCCTTTTTTATGGCAAAAAGGTATGCATTCTTCTTGTTTTCGGGCAAAAAGGCAGAAATTTCCCGTATTTTGGAGCAAAATTGCAGAAATTCCCCTAATTGTGGGAAAAAAAGGCAGAAATTCCCTATATGTTGGGGCAAAAAGACAGAAATTCTCCTTATTTTGGAAAAAAACTCAGAAATTCCACTTATTTTGGGGCAAAATTTTAGGAATTTCCCATATTTTGGGGCAAAACTGCAGAAATTTCACTTATTTTGGGGCAAAATTGCAGAAATTTCACTTATTTCTGAAAAAAAAGCAGAAATTTTCTTTTTGGGGCAAAAAGTCAGAAATTTCTTTTACTTTGGTACAAAATTGCAGAAATTGTTATTATTTTGGGGCAAAAAGGCAGAAATTTCCCATATTTTAGGGCAAAAATGCAGAAATTCCCCTTATTTTGAGGTAAAAATGCTGAAATTCCCATTATTTGGAGGCAAAAAGGCAGAAATTTCCCTTATTTTGGGGCAAAATTAAAGAAATTTCAATTATTTCAGAATAATAAATCAGAAATTATCTTATTTTGGGGCAAAAAGACAGAAATTCCCTTTGTTTTGGGGGAAAAAGACAGAAATTCCACTTATTTAGAGGCAAAAAAGCAGAAATTCCCCTTATTTTGGAGCAAAAATGAAGAAATTTCTCTTTTTAATGCAAAAAGGTATGCATTCTTCTTATTTTCGGGCAAAAAGACAGAAATTTCCCGTATTTTGCAGCAATATTGCAGAAATCCCCCTAATTGTGGGCCAAAAAGGCAGGGATTCCCTATATGTTGGAGCAAAAAGACAGAAATTCTCCTTATTTTTGGGCAAAACTCAGAAATTTCACTTATTTTAGGGCAAAATTGCAGAAATTTCACTTATTTCAGAAAAAAAGCAGAAATTTTTTTATTTTGGGGCAAAAAGGCAGAAATTTCTTTTATTTTGGTACAAAATTGCAGAAATTGTTCTTATTTTGGAGCAAAAAGGCAGAAATTTCCCATATTTTGAGGCAAAAGTGCAGAAATTCCCCTTATTTTGAGTTTAAAAAGCTGAAATTCCACTTATTTGAGGGCAAAAAGGCAGAAATTTTCCTCATTTTGGGGCAAAATTGAAGAAATTTCACTTATTTCAGGGTAATAAGTCAGAAATTTTTCTTATTTTTGGGCAAAAAAGACAGAAATTCCCTTTGTATTGGGGGAAAAAAACAGAAATTCCACTAATTTAGAGACAAAAAAGCAAAAATTCCCCTTATTTTGGAGCAAAAATGAAGAAATTTCCCTTTTTTATGGCAAAAAGATATGCATTCTTCTTATTTTGGGGCAAAAAGGCAGAAAATCCCCGTATTTTGGAGCAAAATTGCAGAAATTCCTTTAATTGTGGGGCAAAATGCAGAAATTCCCTATATATTGGGGCAAAAAGACAGAAATTCTCCTTATTTGGGGGCAAAACTCAAAATTTTCACTTATTCTGGGGCAAAATTGCAGAAATTTCACTTATTTAAGAAAAAAAGCAGAAATTTTCTTATTTTGGGGCAAAAAGGCAGAAATTTCTTTTATTTTGGTACAAAATTGCAGAAATTTTTCTTATTTTGGGGCAAAAAGGCAAAAATTTCCCATATTTTGGAGCAAAAATGCAGAAATTCCCCTTGTTTTGAAGTAAAAAGGCTGAAATTCCCTTTATTTGGGAGCAAAAAGGCAGAAATTTTCCTTATTTTGGGGCAAAATTGCAGAAATTTCACTTATTTCAGGGTAATTAGTCAGAAATTTTCCTTATTTTGGGGCAAAAAAGACAGAAATTCCCTTTGCTTTGGGGGAAAAAGACAGAAATTCCACTTATTTAGAGTCAAAAAAGCAGAAATTCTTCTTCTTTTGGAGCAAAAATGAAGAAATTTCCTTTTTTTATGGCAAAAAGATATGCATTCTTCTTATTTTCGGGCAAAAAGGCAGAAATTCCCCGTATTTTGGAGCAAAATTGCAGAAATTCCCCTAAGTGTGGGGCAAAAATGCAGAAATTCACTATATGTTGGGGCAAAAAGACAGAAATTCTCTTATTTTGGGGCAAAACTCAGAAATTTCACTTATTTTGGGGCAAAATTGCAGAAATTTCACTTATTTCAGAAAAAAAGCAGAAATTTTCTTATTTTGAGGCAAAAAAACAGAAATTTCTTTTATTTTGGTACAAAATTGCAGACATTTTTCTTATTTTGGGGCAAAAAGGCAGAAATTTCCCATATTTTGGAGCAAGAATGCAGAAATTGCCCTTGTTTTGAAGTAAAAAGGCTGAAATTCCCCTTATTTGGGAGCAAAAAGGCAGAAATTTTCCTTATTTTGGAGCAAAATTGCAGAAATTTCACTTATTTCAGGGTAATTAGTCAGAAATTTTCCTTATTTTGGGGCAAAAAAGACAGAAATTCCCTTTGCTTTGGGAGAAAAAGACAGAAATTCCACTTATTTAGAGTCAAAAAAGCAGAAATTCTTCTTCTTTTGGAGCAAAAATGAAGAAATTTCCTTTTTTTATGGCAAAAAGATATGCATTCTTCTTATTTTCGGGCAAAAAGGCAGAAATTCCCCGTATTTTGGAGCAAAATTGCAGAAATTCCCCTAAGTGTGGGGCAAAAATGCAGAAATTCACTATATGTTGGGGCAAAAAGACAGAAATTCTCTTATTTTGGGGCAAAACTCAGAAATTTCACTTATTTTGGGGCAAAATTGCAGAAATTTCACTTATTTCAGAAAAAAAGCAAAATTTTCTTATTTTGGGGCAAAAAAACAGAAATTTCTTTTATTTTGGTACAAAATTGCAGAAATTTTTCTTATTTTGGGCAAAAAGGCAGAAATTTCCCATATTTTGGGGAAAATGCAGAAATTCCCCTTATTTTGAGGTAAAAATGCTGAAATTCCTCTTATTTGGGGGCAAAAAGGCAGAAATTCCCCTTATTTTGGGGCAAAACTCAGAAATTTCACTTATTTTGTGGCAAAATTGCAGAAATTTCACTTATTTAAGAAAAAAAGCAGAAATTTTCATATTTTGGGGCAAAAAGGAAGAAATTTCTTTTATTTTGGTACAAAATTGCAGAAATTTTTCTTATTTTGGGGCAAAAAGGCAGAAATTTCCCATATTTTGGGGCAAAAATGCAAAAATTCCCCTTATTTTGAAGTAAAATGCTGAAATTCCCCTTATTTGGGGGCAAAAAGGCAGAAATTTCCCTTATTTTGGGGCAAAATTGTAGAAATTTCACTTATTTCAGTGTAATAGGTCAGAAATTTTCCTTATTTTGGGGCAAAAATACAGAAATTCCCTTTGTTTTGGGGGGAAAAGACAGAAATTCCACTTATTTAGAGGCAAAAAAGCAGAAATTCACCTTATTTTGAAGCAAAAATGAACAAATTTCCCTTTTTTATGGCAAAAAGGTATGCATTCTTCTTATTTTCGGGCAAAAAGGCAGAAATTTCCTGTATTTTGAAGCAAAATTGCAAAAATTCCCCTAATTGTGGGACAAAAAGGCAGAAATTCCATATATGTTGCGGCAAAAAGACAGAAATTCTCCTTTTTCTGGAGCAAAACTCAGAAATTCCACTTATTTTGGGGCAAAATTTTAGGAATTTCCCATATTTTGGGGCAAAACTGCAGAAATTTCACTTATTTTGGGGCAAAATTGCAGAAATTTCACTTATTTCTGAAAAAAAAGCAGAAATTTTCTTTTTGGGGCAAAAACTCAGAAATTTCTTTTACTTTGGTACAAAATTGCAGAAATTGTTATTATTTTGGGGCAAAAAGGCAGAAATTTCCCATATTTTAGGGCAAAAATGCAGAAATTCCCCTTATTTAGAGGTAAAAATGCTGAAATTCCCATTATTTGGAGGCAAAAAGGCAGAAATTTCCCTTATTTTGGGGCAAAATTAAAGAAATTTCAATTATTTCAGAATAATAAATCAGAAATTATCTTATTTTGGGGCAAAAAGACAGAAATTCCCTTTGTTTTGGGGGAAAAAGACAGAAATTCCACTTATTTAGAGGCAAAAAAGCAGAAATTCCCCTTATTTTGGAGCAAAAATGAAGAAATTTCTCTTTTTAATGCAAAAAGGTATGCATTCTTCTTATTTTCGGGCAAAAAGACAGAAATTTCCCGTATTTTGCAGCAATATTGCAGAAATCCCCCTAATTGTGGGCCAAAAAGGCAGGGATTCCCTATATGTTGGAGCAAAAAGACAGAAATTCTCCTTATTTTTGGGCAAAACTCAGAAATTTCACTTATTTTAGGGCAAAATTGCAGAAATTTCACTTATTTCAGAAAAAAAGCAGAAATTTTTTATTTTGGGGCAAAAAGGCAGAAATTTCTTTTATTTTGGTACAAAATTGCAGAAATTGTTCTTATTTTGGAGCAAAAAGGCAGAAATTTCCCATATTTTGAGGCAAAAGTGCAGAAATTCCCCTTATTTTGAGTTTAAAAAGCTGAAATTCCACTTATTTGAGGGCAAAAAGGCAGAAATTTTCCTCATTTTGGGGCAAAATTGAAGAAATTTCACTTATTTCAGGGTAATAAGTCAGAAATTTTTCTTATTTTTGGGCAAAAAAGACAGAAATTCCCTTTGTATTGGGGGAAAAAAACAGAAATTCCACTAATTTAGAGACAAAAAAGCAAAAATTCCCCTTATTTTGGAGCAAAAATGAAGAAATTTCCCTTTTTTATGGCAAAAAGATATGCATTCTTCTTATTTTGGGGCAAAAAGGCAGAAAATCCCCGTATTTTGGAGCAAAATTGCAGAAATTCCTTTAATTGTGGGGCAAAATGCAGAAATTCCCTATATATTGGGGCAAAAAGACAGAAATTCTCCTTATTTGGGGGCAAAACTCAAAATTTTCACTTATTCTGGGGCAAAATTGCAGAAATTTCACTTATTTAAGAAAAAAAGCAGAAATTTTCTTATTTTGGGGCAAAAAGGCAGAAATTTCTTTTATTTTGGTACAAAATTGCAGAAATTTTTCTTATTTTGGGGCAAAAAGGCAGAAATTTCCCATATTTTGGAGCAAAAATGCAGAAATTCCCCTTGTTTTGAAGTAAAAAGGCTGAAATTCCCTTTATTTGGGAGCAAAAAGGCAGAAATTTTCCTTATTTTGGGGCAAAATTGCAGAAATTTCACTTATTTCAGGGTAATTAGTCAGAAATTTTCCTTATTTTGGGGCAAAAAAGACAGAAATTCCCTTTGCTTTGGGGGAAAAAGACAGAAATTCCACTTATTTAGAGTCAAAAAAGCAGAAATTCTTCTTCTTTTGGAGCAAAAATGAAGAAATTTCCTTTTTTATGGCAAAAAGATATGCATTCTTCTTATTTTCAGGCAAAAAGGCAGAAATTCCCCGTATTTTGGAGCAAAATTGCAGAAATTCCCCTAAGTGTGGGGCAAAAATGCAGAAATTCACTATATGTTGGGGCAAAAAGACAGAAATTCTCTTATTTTGGGGCAAAACTCAGAAATTTCACTTATTTTGGGGCAAAATTGAAGAAATTTCACTTATTTCAGAAAAAAAGCAGAAATTTTCTTATTTTGAGGCAAAAAAACAGAAATTTCTTTTATTTTGGTACAAAATTGTAGACATTTTTCTTATTTTGGGGCAAAAAGGCGGAAATTTCTCATATTTTGGAGCAAGAATGCAGAAATTGCCCTTGTTTTGAAGTAAAAAGGCTGAAATTCCCCTTATTTGGGAGCAAAAAGGCAGAAATTTTCCTTATTTTGGAGCAAAATTGCAGAAATTTCACTTATTTCAGGGTAATTAGTCAGAAATTTTCCTTATTTTGGGGCAAAAAAGACAGAAATTCCCTTTGCTTTGGGAGAAAAAGACAGAAATTCCACTTATTTAGAGTCAAAAAAGCAGAAATTCTTCTTCTTTTGGAGCAAAAATGAAGAAATTTCCTTTTTTTATGGCAAAAAGATATGCATTCTTCTTATTTTCGGGCAAAAAGGCAGAAATTCCCCGTATTTTGGAGCAAAATTGCAGAAATTCCCCTAAGTGTGGGGCAAAAATGCAGAAATTCACTATATGTTGGGGCAAAAAGACAGAAATTCTCTTATTTTGGGGCAAAACTCAGAAATTTCACTTATTTTGGGGCAAAATTGCAGAAATTTCACTTATTTCAGAAAAAAAGCAAAATTTTCTTATTTTGGGGCAAAAAAACAGAAATTTCTTTTATTTTGGTACAAAATTGCAGAAATTTTTCTTATTTTGGGCAAAAAGGCAGAAATTTCCCATATTTTGGGGAAAATGCAGAAATTCCCCTTATTTTGAGGTAAAAATGCTGAAATTCCTCTTATTTGGGGGCAAAAAGGCAGAAATTCCCCTTATTTTGGGGCAAAACTCAGAAATTTCACTTATTTTGTGGCAAAATTGCAGAAATTTCACTTATTTAAGAAAAAAAGCAGAAATTTTCATATTTTGGGGCAAAAAGGAAGAAATTTCTTTTATTTTGGTACAAAATTGCAGAAATTTTTCTTATTTTGGGGCAAAAAGGCAGAAATTTCCCATATTTTGGGGCAAAAATGCAAAAATTCCCCTTATTTTGAAGTAAAATGCTGAAATTCCCCTTATTTGGGGGCAAAAAGGCAGAAATTTCCCTTATTTTGGGGCAAAATTGTAGAAATTTCACTTATTTCAGTGTAATAGGTCAGAAATTTTCCTTATTTTGGGGCAAAAATACAGAAATTCCCTTTGTTTTGGGGGGAAAAGACAGAAATTCCACTTATTTAGAGGCAAAAAAGCAGAAATTCACCTTATTTTGAAGCAAAAATGAACAAATTTCCCTTTTTTATGGCAAAAAGGTATGCATTCTTCTTATTTTCGGGCAAAAAGACAGAAATTTCCTGTATTTTGAAGCAAAATTGCAAAAATTCCCCTAATTGTGGGACAAAAAGGCAGAAATTCCATATATGTTGCGGCAAAAAGACAGAAATTCTCCTTTTTCTGGAGCAAAACTCAGAAATTTCATTTTTTTGGGGGCAAAATTGCAGAAATTTCACTTATTTCAGAAAAAAAAGCAGATATTTTTTTATTTAGGGGCAAATAGGCAGAAATTTCTTTTATTTTGGTACAAAATTGCAAAAATTATTCTTATTTTGGGCCAAGAGGCAGAAATTTCCCATATTTTAGGGCAAAAATGCAGAAATTTCTTTTATTTTGAGGTAAAAATGCTGAAATTCCCATTATTTGGGGGCAAAAAGGCAGAAATTCCCCTTATTTTGGGGCAAAACTCAGAAATTTCCCTTATTTTGGTGCAAAATTGCAGAAATTTCACTTATTTCAGAAAAAACTAGAAATTTTCTTATTTTGGGGCAAAAAGGCAAAAATTCCCCTTATTTTGAGGTAAAAATTCTGAAATTCTTCTTATTTGGGGGCAAAAAGGGAGAAATTTCCCCTATTTTGAGGCAAATTGCAGAAATTTCACTTATTTTTCTGTAATAAGTCAGAAATTTTCCTTATTTTGGGGCAAAAAAGGCAGAAATTCCCTATGTTTTGGGGGAAAAAGACAGAAATTTCACTTATTTAGAGGCAAAAAAGCAGAAATTCCCCTTATTTTGGAGCAAAAATGAAAAAATTTCCCTTTTTTATGGCAAAAAGTTATGCATCTTCTTATTTTCGGGCAAAAAGGCAGAAATTCTTTGAATTTTGAAGCAAAATTGCAGAAATTCCCCTAATTGTGGGGCAAATAGGCAGAAATTTCCTATATGTTAGGGCAAAAAGACAGAAATTCTTCTTATTTTGGGGCAAAACTCAGAAATTCGACTTATTTTGGGGCAAAATTTCAGAAATTTCCCTTATTTTGCGGCAAAATTGAGGAAATTTCACTTATTTTGGGGAAAAATTGCAGAAATTTCACTTATTTAATTAAAAAAAGCAGAAATTTTCTTTTTTGGGGCAAAAAGTCAGAAATTCCTTTTATTTTGGTACAAAATTGCAGAAATTGTTCTTATTTTGGTGCATTAGGCAGAAATTTTCTATATTTTGGGGCAAAAATGCAGAAATTCCCCTTATTTTGAGGTAAAAAGGCTGAAATTCCCTTTATTTGGGGGCAAAAAGGCAGAAATTCCCCGTATTTTGGAGCAAAATTCCAGAAATTCCTTTAATTGTAGGGCAAAAAGGCAGAAATTCCCTATATGTTGGGGCAAAAAGACAGAAATTCTTTTTATTTTGGGAAAAAACTCAGAAATTCCAAATATTTTGGGGCAAAATTCCAGAAATTTCCCTTATTTTGTGGCAAAATTGTAGAAATTTCACTTATTTTGAAGCAAAATTGCAGAAATTTCACTTTTTTCAGGAAAAAAGGCAGAAGTTTTCCTTATTTTGGGGCAAAAAGGAAGAAATTCCAAATATTTTGTGGCAAAAATGCAGAAATTCCCCTTATTTTGAGGTCAAAAGGCTGAAATTCCCCTTATTTGGGGGAAAAAAGGCAGAAATTTCCCTTATTTTGGGGCAAAATTTCAGAAATTTCACTTACTTTCAGGGTAACAAGTCAGAAATTTTCCTTATTTTGGGGCAAAAAAGACAGAAATTCCCTTTGTATTGGGGGAAAAAGACAGAAATTCCACTTATTAAGAGGCAAAAAAGCAGAAATTCCCCTTATTTTGAAGCAAAAATGAAGAAATTTCCCTTTTTTATGGCAAAAAGGTATGCATTGTTCTTGTTTTCGGGCAAAAAGAGAAAATCCCCGTATTTTGGAGCAAAATTGCAGAAATTCCCCTAATTATGGGACAAAAAGGCAGAAATTCCCTATATGTTGGGGCAAAAACACAGAAATTCTCCTTATTTTGGGGCAAAACTCAGAAATTCCACTTATTTTGGGGCAAAATTTTAGGAATTTCCCTTATTTTGGGGCAAAACTGCAGAAATTTCACTTATTTTGGGGCAAAATTGCAGAAATTTCACTTATTTTGAAGCAAAATTGCAGAAATTTCACTTATTTCAGGAAAAAAGGCAGAAGTTTTCCTTATTTTGAAGCAAAAAGGCAGAAATTCCAAATATTTTGTGGCAAAAATGCAGAAATTCCCCTTATTTTGAGGTAAAAAGGCTTAAATTCCCCTTATTTGGGGAAAAAAAGGCAGAAATTTTCCTTATTTTGGGGCAAAATTGCAGAAATTTCACTTATTTCAGGGTAACAAGTCAGAAATTTTCCTTATTTTGGGGCAAAAAAGACAGAAATTCCATTTGTATTTTGGGAAAAAGACAGAAATTCCACTTATTAAGAGGCAAAAAAGCAGAAATTTCCCTTATTTTGGAGCAAAAATGAAGAAATTTCCCTTTTTTATGGCAAAAAGGTATGCATTCTTCTTGTTTTCGGGTAAAAAGGCAGAAATTCCCCGTATTTTGGAGCAAAATTGCAGAAATTCCCCTAATTGTGGGACAAAAAGGCAGAAATTTTCTATATTTTTGGGCAAAAAGACAGAAATTCTCCTTATTTTGGAGCATAACTCAGAAATTCCACTTATTTTGGGGCAAAATTCCAGGAATTTCCCTTATTTTGGGGCAAAACTGCAGAAATTTCACTTATTTTGGGGCAAAATTGCAGAAATTTCACTTATTTCAGAAAAAAAAAAGCAGAAATTTTCTTTTTTGGGGCAAAAAGTCAGAAATTTCTTTTATTTTGATACAAAATTGCAGAAAATGTTCTTATTTTGGGGCAAAAAGGCAGAAATTTCCCATATTTTAGGGCAAAAATGCAGAAATTCCCCTTATTTTGAGGTAAAATGCTGAAATTCCCCTTATTTGGGACAAAAAGGCAGAAATTTCCCTCATTTTGGGGCAAAATTGCAGAAATTTCACTTATTTTGGGGCAAAATTGCAGAAATTTCACTTATTTCAGGAAAAAAGGCAGAAGTTTTCCTTATTTTGGGGCAAAAGAGAAAAAAATCCAAATATTTTGTGGCAAAAATGCAGAAATTCCCCTTATTTTGAGGCAAAAAGTCTGAAATTCCCTTAATTTGGGGGCAAAAAGGCAGAAATTTCTCTTATTTTGGGGCAAAATTGCAGAAATTTCACTTATTTCAGAAAAAAAAGCAGAAATTTTATTTTTTGGGGCAGAAAGTCAGAAATTTCTTTTATTTTGGTACAAAATTGCAGAATTTGTTCTTATTTTGAGGCAAAAAAGCAGAAATTTTTCATATTTTGGGACAAAAATGCAGAAATTTCCCTTATTTTGAGGTAAAAAGGCTGATATTTTCCTTATTTGGGGGCAAAAATGCAGAAATTTCCCTCATTTCGGGGCAAAATTGCAGAAATTTCACTTATTTCAGGGTAATAAGTCAGAAATTTTCCTTATTTTGGGGCAAAATAGACAGAAATTCCCTTTGTTTTGGGGGAAAAAGACAGAAATTCCACTTATTTAGGGGCAAAAAAGCAGAAATTCCCCTTATTTTGGAGCAAAAATGAAGAAATTTCCCTTTTTTATGGCAAAATGGTATGCATTCTTCTTATTTTCGGGCAAAAAGGCAGAAATTCCCCGTATTTTGGAGCAAAATTGCAGAAATTCTTCTAATTGTGGGACAAAAAGGCAGAAATTCCCTATATGTTTGGGCAAAAAGACAAAAATTCTCCTTATTTTGTGGCAAAACTCAGAAATTTCACTTATTTTGGGGAAAAATTGCAGAAATTTCACTTATTTCAGAAAAAAAGGAGAAATTTTTTTATTTTGGGGCAAAAAGGCAGAAATTTCTTTTATTTTGGTAAAAATTGCAGAAATTTTTCTTATTTTGGGAAAAAGGCAGAAATTTCCCAAAATTTGGGACAAAAATGCAGAAATTCCCCTTATTTTAAGGTAAAAATGCTGAACTTCCCCTTATTTGGGGGCAAAAATGAAGAAATTTCTCTTATTTTGGGGCAAAACTTAGAAATTTCAATTATTTTGGGGCAAAATTGCAGAAATTTTTCTTATTTTGGGGCAAAATTGCAGAAATTTCACATATTTTGGGGCAAAATTTCAGAAATTTCACTTATTTCAGAAAAAAAGCAGAAATTTTCTTTTTTGGGGCAGAAAGTCAGAAATTTCTTTTATTTTTGTACAAAATTGCAGAATTTGTTCTTATTTTGAGGCAAAAAAGCAGAAATTTTTCATATTTTGGGACAAAAATGCAGAAATTTCCCTTATTTTGAGGTAAAAAGGCTGATATTTTCCTTATTTGGGGGCAAAAATGCAGAAATTTCCCTCATTTCGGGGCAAAATTGCAGAAATTTCACTTATTTCAGGGTAATAAGTCAGAAATTTTCCTTATTTTGGGGCAAAATAGACAGAAATTCCCTTTGTTTTGGGGGAAAAAGACAGAAATTCCACTTATTTAGAGGCAAAAAAGCAGAAATTCCCCTTATTTTGGAGCAAAAATGAAGAAATTTCCCTTTTTTATGGCAAAAAGGTATGCATTCTTCTTATTTTCGGGCAAAAAGGCAGAAATTCCCCGTATTTTGGAGCAAAATTGCAGAAATTCTTCTAATTGTGGGGCAAAAAGGCAGAAATTCCCTATATGTTTTGGCAAAAAGACAGAAATTCTCCTTATTTTGTGGCAAAACTCAGAAATTTCACTTATTTTGGGGAAAAATTGCAGAAATTTCACTTATTTCAGAAAAAAAGAAGAAATTTTTTTATTTTGGGGCAAAAAGGCAGAAATTTCTTTTATTTTGGTACAAAATTGCAGAAATTTTTCTTATTTTGGGAAAAAGGCAGAAATTTCCCATATTTTGGGGCAAAAATGCAGAAATTCCCCTTATTTTAAGGTAAAAATGCTGAACTTCCCCTTATTTGGGGGCAAAAATGAAGAAATTTCTCTTATTTTGGGGCAAAACTTAGAAATTTCAATTATTTTGGGGCAAAATTGCAGAAATTTTTCTTATTTTGGGGCAAAATTGCAGAAATTTCACATATTTTGGGGCAAAATTTCAGAAATTTCACTTATTTCAGAAAAAAAGCAGAAATTTTCTTTTTTGGGGCAGAAAGTCAGAAATTTCTTTTATTTTGGTACAAAATTGCAGAATTTGTTCTTATTTTGAGGCAAAAAAGCAGAAATTTTTCATATTTTGGGACAAAAATGCAGAAATTTCCCTTATTTTGAGGTAAAAAGGCTGATATTTTCCTTATTTGGGGGCAAAAATGCAGAAATTTCCCTCATTTCGGGGCAAAATTGCAGAAATTTCACTTATTTCAGGGTAATAAGTCAGAAATTTTCCTTATTTTGGGGCAAAATAGACAGAAATTCCCTTTGTTTTCGGGGAAAAAGACAGAAATTCCACTTATTTAGAGGCAAAAAAGCAGAAATTCCCCTTATTTTGGAGCAAAAATGAAGAAATTTCCCTTTTTTATGGCAAAAAGGTATGCATTCTTCTTATTTTCGGGCAAAAAGGCAGAAATTCCCCGTATTTTGGAGCAAAATTGCAGAAATTCTTCTAATTGTGGGGCAAAAAGGCAGAAATTCCCTATATGTTTTGGCAAAAAGACAGAAATTCTCCTTATTTTGTGGCAAAACTCAGAAATTTCACTTATTTTGGGGAAAAATTGCAGAAATTTCACTTATTTCAGAAAAAAAGGAGAAATTTTTTTATTTTGGGGCAAAAAGGCAGAAATTTCTTTTATTTTGGTACAAAATTGCAGAAATTTTTCTTATTTTGGGAAAAAGGCAGAAATTTCCCATATTTTGGGGCAAAAATGCAGAAATTCCCCTTATTTTAAGGTAAAAATGCTGAACTTCCCCTTATTTGGGGGCAAAAATGAAGAAATTTCTCTTATTTTGGGGCAAAACTTAGAAATTTCAATTATTTTGGGGCAAAATTGCAGAAATTTTTCTTATTTTGGGGCAAAATTGCAGAAATTTCACATATTTTGGGGCAAAATTTCAGAAATTTCACTTATTTCAGAAAAAAAGCAGAAATTTTCTTTTTTGGGGCAGAAAGTCAGAAATTTCTTTTATTTTGGTACAAAATTGCAGAATTTGTTCTTATTTTGAGGCAAAAAAGCAGAAATTTTTCATATTTTGGGACAAAAATGCAGAAATTTCCCTTATTTTGAGGTAAAAAGGCTGATATTTTCCTTATTTGGGGGCAAAAATGCAGAAATTTCCCTCATTTCGGGGCAAAATTGCAGAAATTTCACTTATTTCAGGGTAATAAGTCAGAAATTTTCCTTATTTTGGGGCAAAATAGACAGAAATTCCCTTTGTTTTGGGGGAAAAAGACAGAAATTCCACTTATTTAGAGGCAAAAAAGCAGAAATTCCCCTTATTTTGGAGCAAAAATGAAGAAATTTCCCTTTTTTATGGCAAAAAGGTATGCATTCTTCTTATTTTCGGGCAAAAAGGCAGAAATTCCCCGTATTTTGGAGCAAAATTTCAGAAATTCTTCTAATTGTGGGACAAAAAGGCAGAAATTCCCTATATGTTTGGGCAAAAAGACAAAAATTCTCCTTATTTTGTGGCAAAACTCAGAAATTTCACTTATTTTGGGGAAAAATTGCAGAAATTTCACTTATTTC
The DNA here is from genome assembly GCF_963924665.1 of Micromys minutus. Taxonomy (NCBI): domain Eukaryota; kingdom Metazoa; phylum Chordata; class Mammalia; order Rodentia; family Muridae; genus Micromys; species Micromys minutus. The sequence continues at coordinate 10,147,257 of NW_027667467.1, forward strand.
AGAAAAAAAGGAGAAATTTTTTTATTTTGGGGCAAAAAGGCAGAAATTTCTTTTATTTTGGTAAAAATTGCAGAAATTTTTCTTATTTTGGGAAAAAGGCAGAAATTTCCCAAAATTTGGGACAAAAATGCAGAAATTCCCCTTATTTTAAGGTAAAAATGCTGAACTTCCCCTTATTTGGGGGCAAAAATGAAGAAATTTCTCTTATTTTGGGGCAAAACTTAGAAATTTCAATTATTTTGGGGCAAAATTGCAGAAATTTTTCTTATTTTGGGGCAAAATTGCAGAAATTTCACATATTTTGAGGCAAAATTTCAGAAATTTCACTTATTTCAGAAAAAAAGCAGAAATTTTCTTTTTTGGGGCAGAAAGTCAGAAATTTCTTTTATTTTGGTACAAAATTGCAGAATTTGTTCTTATTTTGAGGCAAAAAAGCAGAAATTTTTCATATTTTGGGACAAAAATGCAGAAATTTCCCTTATTTTGAGGTAAAAAGGCTGATATTTTCCTTATTTGGGGGCAAAAATGCAGAAATTTCCCTCATTTCGGGGCAAAATTGCAGAAATTTCACTTATTTCAGGGTAATAAGTCAGAAATTTTCCTTATTTTGGGGCAAAATAGACAGAAATTCCCTTTGTTTTCGGGGAAAAAGACAGAAATTCCACTTATTTAGAGGCAAAAAAGCAGAAATTCCCCTTATTTTGGAGCAAAAATGAAGAAATTTCCCTTTTTTATGGCAAAAAGGTATGCATTCTTCTTATTTTCGGGCAAAAAGGCAGAAATTCCCCGTATTTTGGAGCAAAATTGCAGAAATTCTTCTAATTGTGGGGCAAAAAGGCAGAAATTCCCTATATGTTTTGGCAAAAAGACAGAAATTCTCCTTATTTTGTGGCAAAACTCAGAAATTTCACTTATTTTGGGGAAAAATTGCAGAAATTTCACTTATTTCAGAAAAAAAGAAGAAATTTTTTTATTTTGGGGCAAAAAGGCAGAAATTTCTTTTATTTTGGTAAAAATTGCAGAAATTTTTCTTATTTTGGGAAAAAGGCAGAAATTTCCCATATTTTGGGGCAAAAATGCAGAAATTCCCCTTATTTTAAGGTAAAAATGCTGAACTTCCCCTTATTTGGGGGCAAAAATGAAGAAATTTCTCTTATTTTGGGGCAAAACTTAGAAATTTCAATTATTTTGGGGCAAAATTGCAGAAATTTTTCTTATTTTGGGGCAAAATTGCAGAAATTTCACATATTTTGGGGCAAAATTTCAGAAATTTCACTTATTTCAGAAAAAAAGCAGAAATTTTCTTTTTTGGGGCAGAAAGTCAGAAATTTCTTTTATTTTGGTACAAAATTGCAGAATTTGTTCTTATTTTGAGGCAAAAAAGCAGAAATTTTTCATATTTTGGGACAAAAATGCAGAAATTTCCCTTATTTTGAGGTAAAAAGGCTGATATTTTCCTTATTTGGGGGCAAAAATGCAGAAATTTCCCTCATTTCGGGGCAAAATTGCAGAAATTTCACTTATTTCAGGGTAATAAGTCAGAAATTTTCCTTATTTTGGGGCAAATTAGACAGAAATTCCCTTTGTTTTGGGGGAAAAAGACAGAAATTCCACTTATTTAGAGGCAAAAAAGCAGAAATTCCCCTTATTTTGGAGCAAAAATGAAGAAATTTCCCTTTTTTATGGCAAAAAGGTATGCATCCTTCTTATTTTTGGGCAAAAAGGCAGAAATTCCCCGTATTTTGGAGCAAAATTGCAGAAATTCTTCTAATTGTGGGGCAAAAAGGCAGAAATTCCCTATATGTTTGGGCAAAAAGACAGAAATTCTCCTTATTTTGTGGCAAAACTCAGAAATTTCACTTATTTTGGGGCAAAATTGCAGAAATTTCACTTATTTCAGAAAAAAAAGCAGAAATTTTATTTTTTGGGGCTAAAAGTGAGAAATTTCTTTTATTTTGGTACAAAATTGCAGAAATTGTTCTTATTTGGGGCCAAAAAGGCAGAAATTTCCCATATTTTGGGGCAAAAATGCAGAAATTCCTCTTATTTTGAGGTAAAATGCTGAAATTCCCCTTATTTGTGGGTAAAAAGGCAGAAATTCCCCGTATTTTGGAGCAAAATTGCAGAAATTCCCCTAATTGTGGGGCAAAAAGGCAGAAATTCCCTATATGTTTGGGCAAAAAGACAGAAATTCTCCTTATTTTAGGGCAAAACTCAGAAATTTCACTTATTTTGGGGCAAAATTGCAGAAATTTCACTTATTTCAGAAAAAAAGCAGAAATTTTCTTATTTTGGGGCAAAAAGGCAGAAATTTCTTTTATTTTGGTACAAAATTGCAGAAATTTTTCTTATTTTGGGAAAAAGGCAGAAATTTCCCATATTTTGGGGCAAAAATGCAGAAATTCCTCTTATTTTAAGGTAAAAATGCTGAACTTCCCATCATTTGGTAGCAAAAAGGCAGAAATTTCCCTTATTTTGGGGCAAAACTTAGAAATTTCAATTATTTTGGGGCAAATAACAGAAATATCACTTATTTCCCAAAAAAAGCAGAAATTTTCTAATTTTGGGGCAAAAGGCAGATATTTCTTTTATTTTTGTACAAAATTGCAGAAATTTTCCTTATTTTGGGGCAAAAAGGATGACATTTCCCATATTTTGGGGCAAAAATGCAGAAATTCTCCTTATTTTGAGGTAAAAAGGCTGAAATTCCCCTTATTTGGGGGCAAAAAGGCGGAAATTTCCCTTATTTTCGGGCATAATTGCAGAAATTTCACTTATTTCAGAATAATAAGTCAGAAATTATCTTTATTTTGGGGCAAAAAGACAGAAATTTTCTATGTTTTGGGGGAAAAGACAGAAATTCCACTTATTTAGAGGCAAAAAAGCAGAAATTCCCATTATTTTGAAGCAAAAATGAAGAAATTTCCCTTTTTTATGGCAAAAAGGTATGCATTCTTCTTATTTTCGGGCAAAAAGACAGAAATTCCCCGTATTTTGGACCAAAATTGCAGAAATCCTTCTAATTGTGAGCCAAAAAGGCAGAAATTCCCTATATGTTGGGGCAAAAAGACAGAAATTCTCCTTATTTTGGGGCAAAACTCAGAAATTTCACTTATTTTATGGCAAAATTGCAGAAATTTCACTTATTTCAGAAAAAAAAGCAGAAATTTTCTTTTTTGGGGCAAAAAGTCAGAAATTTCTTTTATTTAGGTACAAAATTGCAGAATTTGTTCTTATTGTGGGGCAAAAGGGCAGATATTTCCCATATTTTGGGGCAAAAATGCAGAAATTTCCCTTATTTTCAGGTAAAAAGGCTGATATTTTCCTTATTTGGGGGCAAAAAGGCAGAAATTTCCCTCATTTTGGGGCAAAATTGTAGAAATTTCACTTATTTCAGGGTAATAATTCAGAAATTTTTTTTATTTTGGAGCAAAAAAGACAGAAATTCCCTTTGTTTTGAGGGAAAAAGACAGAAATTCCACTTATTTAGAGGCAAAAAAGCAGAAATGTCTCTTATTTTGGAGCAAAAATGAAGAAATTACCCATTTTTATGGCAAAAAGGTATGCATTCTTCTTATTTTCTGGCAAAAAGGCAGAAATTCCCCGTATTTTGGAGCAAAATTGCAGAAATTCCCTTAATTGTGGGGCAAAAAGGCAGAAATTCCCTATATGTTGGGGCAAAAACAGAAATTCTCCTTATTTTGGGGCAAAACTAAAAAATTTCACTTATTTTGGGGCAAAATTGCAGAAATTTTTCTTATTTTGGGGCAAAATTGCAGAAATTTCACATATTTTGGGGCAAAATTTCAGAAATTTCACTTATTTCAGAAAAAAAAGCAGAAATTTTCTTTTTTGGGGCAGAAAGTCAGAAATTTCTTTTATTTTGGTACAAAATTGCAGAATTTGTTCTTATTTTGAGGCAAAAAAGCAGAAATTTTTCATATTTTGGGACAAAAATGCAGAAATTTCCCTTATTTTGAGGTAAAAAGGCTGATATTTTCCTTATTTGGGGGCAAAAATGCAGAAATTTCCCTCATTTCGGGGCAAAATTGCAGATATTTCACTTATTTCAGGGTAATAAGTCAGAAATTTTCCTTATTTTGGGGCAAAATAGACAGAAATTCCCTTTGTTTTGGGGGAAAAAGACAGAAATTTCACTTATTTAGAGGCAAAAAAGCAGAAATTCCCCTTATTTTGGAGCAAAAATGAAGAAATTTCCCTTTTTTATGGCAAAAAGGTATGCATTCTTCTTATTTTCGGGCAAAAAGGCAGAAATTCCCTGTATTTTGGAGCAAAATTGCAGAAATTCTTCTAATTGTGGGGCAAAAAGGCAGAAATTCCCTATATGTTTGGGCAAAAAGACAGAAATTCTCCTTATTTTGTGGCAAAACTCAGAAATTTCACTTATTTTGGGGAAAAATTGCAGAAATTTCACTTATTTCAGAAAAAAAGGAGAAATTTTTTATTTTGGGGCAAAAAGGCAGAAATTTCTTTTATTTTGGTACAAAATTGCAGAAATTTTTCTTATTTTGGGAAAAAGGCAGAAATTTCCCATATTTTGGGGCAAAAATGCAGAAATTCCCCTTATTTTAAGGTAAAAATGCTGAACTTCCCCTTATTTGGGGGCAAAAATGAAGAAATTTCTCTTATTTTGGGGCAAAACTTAGAAATTTCAATTATTTTGGGGCAAAATTGCAGAAATTTTTCTTATTTTGGGGCAAAATTGCAGAAATTTCACATATTTTGGGGCAAAATTTCAGAAATTTCACTTATTTCAGAAAAAAAGCAGAAATTTTCTTTTTTGGGGCAGAAAGTCAGAAATTTCTTTTATTTTGGTACAAAATTGCAGAATTTGTTCTTATTTTGAGGCAAAAAAGCAGAAATTTTTCATATTTTGGGACAAAAATGCAGAAATTTCCCTTATTTTGAGGTAAAAAGGCTGATATTTTCCTTATTTGGGGGCAAAAATGCAGAAATTTCCCTCATTTCGGGGCAAAATTGCAGAAATTTCACTTATTTCAGGGTAATAAGTCAGAAATTTTCCTTATTTTGGGGCAAAATAGACAGAAATTCCCTTTGTTTTGTGGGAAAAAGACAGAAATTCCACTTATTTAGAGGCAAGAAAGCAGAAATTCCCCTTATTTTGGAGCAAAAATGAAGAAATTTCCCTTTTTTATGGCAAAAAGGTATGCATTCTTCTTGTTTTCGGGTAAAAAGGCAGAAATTCCCCGTATTTTGGAGCAAAATTGCAGAAATTCCCCTAATTGTGGGACAAAAAGGCAGAAATCTTCTATATTTTTGGGCAAAAAGACAGAAATTCTCCTTATTTTGGAGCATAACTCAGAAATTCCACTTATTTTGGGGCAAAATTCCAGGAATTTCCCTTATTTTGGGGCAAAACTGCAGAAATTACACTTATTTTGGGGCAAAATTGCAGAAATTTCACTTATTTCAGAAAAAAAAAGCAGAAATTTTCTTTTTTGGGGCAAAAAGTCAGAAATTTCTTTTATTTTGGTACAAAATTGCAGAAATTTTTCTTATTTTGGGCAAAAAGGCAGAAATTTCCCATATTTTGGGAAAAATGCAGAAATTCCCCTTATTTTGAGGTAAAAATGCTGAAATTCCTCTTATTTGGGGGCAAAAAGGCAGAAATTCCCCTTATTTTGGGGCAAAACTCAGAAATTTCACTTATTTTGTGGCAAAATTGCAGAAATTTCACTTATTTAAGAAAAAAAGCAGAAATTTTCATATTTTGGGGCAAAAAGGAAGAAATTTCTTTTATTTTGGTACAAAATTGCAGAAATTTTTCTTATTTTGAAGCAAAAAGGCAGAAATTTCCCATATTTTGGGGCAAAAATACAAAAATTCCCCTTATTTTGAAGTAAAATGCTGAAATTCCCCTTATTTGGGGGCAAAAAGGCAGAAATTTCCCTTATTTTGGGGCAAAATTGTAGAAATTTCACTTATTTCAGTGTAATAGGTCAGAAATTTTCCTTATTTTGGGGCAAAAATACAGAAATTCCCTTTGTTTTGGGGGGAAAAGACAGAAATTCCACTTATTTAGAGGCAAAAAAGCAGAAATTCACCTTATTTTGAAGCAAAAATGAACAAATTTCCCTTTTTTATGGCAAAAAGGTATGCATTCTTCTTATTTTCGGGCAAAAAGGCAGTAATTTCCTGTATTTTGAAGCAAAATTGCAAAAATTCCCCTAATTGTGGGACAAAAAGGCAGAAATTCCATATATATTGCGGCAAAAAGACAGAAATTCTCCTTTTTCTGGAGCAAAACTCAGAAATTTCATTTTTTTGGGGGCAAAATTGCAGAAATTTCACTTATTTCAGAAAAAAAAGCAGATATTTTTTTATTTAGGGGCAAATAGGCAGAAATTTCTTTTAGTTTGGTACAAAATTGCAAAAATTATTCTTATTTTGGGCCAAGAGGCAGAAATTTCCCATATTTTAGGGCAAAAATGCAGAAATTTCTTTTATTTTGAGGTAAAAATGCTGAAATTCCCATTATTTGGGGGCAAAAAGGCAGAAATTCCCCTTATTTTGGGGCAAAACTCAGAAATTTCCCTTATTTTGGTGCAAAATTGCAGAAATTTCACTTATTTCAGAAAAAACTAGAAATTTTCTTATTTTGGGGCAAAAAGGCAAAAATTCCCCTTATTTTGAGGTAAAAATTCTGAAATTCTTCTTATTTGGGGGCAAAAAGGGAGAAATTTCCCTTATTTTGAGGCAAATTGCAGAAATTTCACTTATTTCACTGTAATAAGTCAGAAATTTTCCTTATTTTGGGGCAAAAAAGGCAGAAATTCCCTATGTTTTGGGGGAAAAAGACAGAAATTTCACTTATTTAGAGGCAAAAAAGCAGAAATTCCCCTTATTTGGAGCAAAAATGAAAAAATTTCCCTTTTTTATGGCAAAAAGTTATGCATCTTCTTATTTTCGGGCAAAAAGGCAGAAATTCTTTGAATTTTGAAGCAAAATTGCAGAAATTCCCCTAATTGTGGGGCAAATAGGCAGAAATTTCCTATATGTTAGGGCAAAAAGACAGAAATTCTTCTTATTTTGGGGCAAAACTCAGAAATTCGACTTATTTTGGGGCAAAATTTCAGAAATTTCCCTTATTTTGCGGCAAAATTGAGGAAATTTCACTTATTTTGGGGAAAAATTGCAGAAATTTCACTTATTTAATTAAAAAAAGCAGAAATTTTCTTTTTTGGGGCAAAAAGTCAGAAATTCCTTTTATTTTGGTACAAAATTGCAGAAATTGTTCTTATTTTGGTGCATTAGGCAGAAATTTTCTATATTTTGGGGCAAAAATGCAGAAATTCCCCTTATTTTGAGGTAAAAAGGCTGAAATTCCCTTTATTTGGGGGCAAAAAGGCAGAAATTCCCCGTATTTTGGAGCAAAATTCCAGAAATTCCTTTAATTGTAGGGCAAAAAGGCAGAAATTCCCTATATGTTGGGGCAAAAAGACAGAAATTCTTTTTATTTTGGGAAAAAACTCAGAAATTCCAAATATTTTGGGGCAAAATTCCAGAAATTTCCCTTATTTTGTGGCAAAATTGTAGAAATTTCACTTATTTTGAAGCAAAATTGCAGAAATTTCACTTTTTTCAGGAAAAAAGGCAGAAGTTTTATTTATTTTGGGGCAAAAAGGAAGAAATTCCAAATATTTTGTGGCAAAAATGCAGAAATTCCCCTTATTTTGAGGTCAAAAGGCTGAAATTCCCCTTATTTGGGGGAAAAAAGGCAGAAATTTCCCTTATTTTGGGGCAAAATTTCAGAAATTTCACTTACTTTCAGGGTAACAAGTCAGAAATTTTCCTTATTTTGGGGCAAAAAAGACAGAAATTCCCTTTGTATTGGGGGAAAAAGACAGAAATTCCACTTATTAAGAGGCAAAAAAGCAGAAATTCCCCTTATTTTGAAGCAAAAATGAAGAAATTTCCCTTTTTTATGGCAAAAAGGTATGCATTGTTCTTGTTTTCGGGCAAAAAGAGAAAATCCCCGTATTTTGGAGCAAAATTGCAGAAATTCCCCTAATTATGGGACAAAAAGGCAGAAATTCCCTATATGTTGGGGCAAAAACACAGAAATTCTCCTTATTTTGGGGCAAAACTCAGAAATTCCACTTATTTTGGGGCAAAATTTTAGGAATTTCCCTTATTTTGGGGCAAAACTGCAGAAATTTCACTTATTTTGGGGCAAAATTGCAGAAATTTCACTTATTTTGAAGCAAAATTGCAGAAATTTCACTTATTTCAGGAAAAAAGGCAGAAGTTTTCCTTATTTTGAAGCAAAAAGGCAGAAATTCCAAATATTTTGTGGCAAAAATGCAGAAATTCCCCTTATTTTGAGGTAAAAAGGCTTAAATTCCCCTTATTTGGGGAAAAAAAGGCAGAAATTTTCCTTATTTTGGGGCAAAATTGCAGAAATTTCACTTATTTCAGGGTAACAAGTCAGAAATTTTCCTTATTTTGGGGCAAAAAAGACAGAAATTCCATTTGTATTTTGGGAAAAAGACAGAAATTCCACTTATTAAGAGGCAAAAAAGCAGAAATTCCCCTTATTTTGGAGCAAAAATGAAGAAATTTCCCTTTTTTATGGCAAAAAGGTATGCATTCTTCTTGTTTTCGGGTAAAAAGGCAGAAATTCCCCGTATTTTGGAGCAAAATTGCAGAAATTCCCCTAATTGTGGGACAAAAAGGCAGAAATTTTCTATATTTTTGGGCAAAAAGACAGAAATTCTCCTTATTTTGGAGCATAACTCAGAAATTCCACTTATTTTGGGGCAAAATTCCAGGAATTTCCCTTATTTTGGGGCAAAACTGCAGAAATTTCACTTATTTTGGGGCAAAATTGCAGAAATTTCACTTATTTCAGAAAAAAAAAGCAGAAATTTTCTTTTTGGGGCAAAAAGTCAGAAATTTCTTTTATTTTGATACAAAATTGCAGAAAATGTTCTTATTTTGGGGCAAAAAGGCAGAAATTTCCCATATTTTAGGGCAAAAATGCAGAAATTCCTCTTATTTTGAGGTAAAATGCTGAAATTCCCCTTATTTGGGACAAAAAGGCAGAAATTTCCCTCATTTTGGGGCAAAATTGCAGAAATTTCACTTATTTTGCGGCAAAATTGCAGAAATTTCACTTATTTCAGGAAAAAAGGCAGAAGTTTTCCTTATTTTGGGGCAAAAGAGAAAAAAATCCAAATATTTTGTGGCAAAAATGCAGAAATTCCCCTTATTTTGAGGCAAAAAGTCTGAAATTCCCTTAATTTGGGGGCAAAAAGGCAGAAATTTCTCTTATTTTGAGGTAAAATGCTGAAATTCCCCTTATTTGTGGGTAAAAAGGCAGAAATTCCCCGTATTTTGGAGCAAAATTGCAGAAATTCCCCTAATTGTGGGGCAAAAAGGCAGAAATTCCCTATATGTTTGGGCAAAAAGACAGAAATTCTCCTTATTTTGTGGCAAAACTCAGAAATTTCACTTATTTTGGGGCAAAATTGCAGAAATTTCACTTATTTCAGAAAAAAAAGCAGAAATTTTATTTTTTGGGGCTAAAAGTGAGAAATTTCTTTTATTTTGGTACAAAATTGCAGAAATTGTTCTTATTTGGGGCCAAAAAGGCAGAAATTTCCCATATTTTGGGGCAAAAATGCAGAAATTACTCTTATTTTGAGGTAAAATGCTGAAATTCCCCTTATTTGTGGGTAAAAAGGCAGAAATTCCCCGTATTTTGGAGCAAAATTGCAGAAATTCCCCTAATTGTGGGGCAAAAAGGCAGAAATTCCCTATATGTTTGGGCAAAAAGACAGAAATTCTCCTTATTTTAGGGCAAAACTCAGAAATTTCACTTATTTTGGGGCAAAATTGCAGAAATTTCACTTATTTCAGAAAAAAAGCAGAAATTTTCTTATTTTGGGGCAAAAAGGCAGAAATTTCTTTTATTTTGGTACAAAATTGCAGAAATTTTTCGTATTTTGGGAAAAAGGCAGAAATTTCCCATATTTTTGGGCAAAAATGCAGAAATTCCTCTTATTTTAAGGTAAAAATGCTGAACTTCCCATCATTTGGTAGCAAAAAGGCAGAAATTTCCCTTATTTTGGGGCAAAACTTAGAAATTTCAATTATTTTGGGGCAAATAACAGAAATATCACTTATTTCCCAAAAAAAGCAGAAATTTTCTAATTTTGGGGCAAAAGGCAGATATTTCTTTTATTTTTGTACAAAATTGCAGAAATTTTCCTTATTTTGGGGCAAAAAGGATGACATTTCCCATATTTTGGGGCAAAAATGCAGAAATTCTCCTTATTTTGAGGTAAAAAGGCTGAAATTCCCCTTATTTGGGGGCAAAAAGGCGGAAATTTCCCTTATTTTCGGGCATAATTGCAGAAATTTCACTTATTTCAGAATAATAAGTCAGAAATTATCTTTATTTTGGGGCAAAAAGACAGAAATTTTCTATGTTTTGGGGGAAAAGACAGAAATTCCACTTATTTAGAGGCAAAAAAGCAGAAATTCCCATTATTTTGAAGCAAAAATGAAGAAATTTCCCTTTTTTATGGCAAAAAGGTATGCATTCTTCTTATTTTCGGGCAAAAAGACAGAAATTCCCCGTATTTTGGACCAAAATTGCAGAAATCCTTCTAATTGTGAGCCAAAAAGGCAGAAATTCCCTATATGTTGGGGCAAAAAGACAGAAATTCTCCTTATTTTGGGGCAAAACTCAGAAATTTCACTTATTTTATGGCAAAATTGCAGAAATTTCACTTATTTCAGAAAAAAAAGCAGAAATTTTCTTTTTTGGGGCAAAAAGTCAGAAATTTCTTTTATTTAGGTACAAAATTGCAGAATTTGTTCTTATTGTGGGGCAAAAGGGCAGATATTTCCCATATTTTGGGGCAAAAATGCAGAAATTTCCCTTATTTTCAGGTAAAAAGGCTGATATTTTCCTTATTTGGGGGCAAAAAGGCAGAAATTTCCCTCATTTTGGGGCAAAATTGTAGAAATTTCACTTATTTCAGGGTAATAATTCAGAAATTTTTTTTATTTTGGAGCAAAAAAGACAGAAATTCCCTTTGTTTTGAGGGAAAAAGACAGAAATTCCACTTATTTAGAGGCAAAAAAGCAGAAATGTCTCTTATTTTGGAGCAAAAATGAAGAAATTACCCATTTTTATGGCAAAAAGGTATGCATTCTTCTTATTTTCTGGCAAAAAGGCAGAAATTCCCCGTATTTTGGAGCAAAATTGCAGAAATTCCCTTAATTGTGGGGCAAAAAGGCAGAAATTCCCTATATGTTGGGGCAAAAACAGAAATTCTCCTTATTTTGGGGCAAAACTAAAAAATTTCACTTATTTTGGGGCAAAATTGCAGAAATTTTTCTTATTTTGGGGCAAAATTGCAGAAATTTCACATATTCTGGGGCAAAATTTCAGAAATTTCACTTATTTCAGAAAAAAAAGCAGAAATTTTCTTTTTTGGGGCAGAAAGTCAGAAATTTCTTTTATTTTGGTACAAAATTGCAGAATTTGTTCTTATTTTGAGGCAAAAAAGCAGAAATTTTTCATATTTTGGGACAAAAATGCAGAAATTTCCCTTATTTTGAGGTAAAAAGGCTGATATTTTCCTTATTTGGGGGCAAAAATGCAGAAATTTCCCTCATTTCGGGGCAAAATTGCAGATATTTCACTTATTTCAGGGTAATAAGTCAGAAATTTTCCTTATTTTGGGGCAAAATAGACAGAAATTCCCTTTGTTTTGGGGGAAAAAGACAGAAATTTCACTTATTTAGAGGCAAAAAAGCAGAAATTCCCCTTATTTTGGAGCAAAAATGAAGAAATTTCCCTTTTTTATGGCAAAAAGGTATGCATTCTTCTTATTTTCGGGCAAAAAGGCAGAAATTCCCTGTATTTTGGAGCAAAATTGCAGAAATTCTTCTAATTGTGGGGCAAAAAGGCAGAAATTCCCTATATGTTTGGGCAAAAAGACAGAAATTCTCCTTATTTTGTGGCAAAACTCAGAAATTTCACTTATTTTGGGGAAAAATTGCAGAAATTTCACTTATTTCAGAAAAAAAGGAGAAATTTTTTATTTTGGGGCAAAAAGGCAGAAATTTCTTTTATTTTGGTACAAAATTGCAGAAATTTTTCTTATTTTGGGAAAAAGGCAGAAATTTCCCATATTTTGGGGCAAAAATGCAGAAATTCCCCTTATTTTAAGGTAAAAATGCTGAACTTCCCCTTATTTGGGGGCAAAAATGAAGAAATTTCTCTTATTTTGGGGCAAAACTTAGAAATTTCAATTATTTTGGGGCAAAATTGCAGAAATTTTTCTTATTTTGGGGCAAAATTGCAGAAATTTCACATATTTTGGGGCAAAATTTCAGAAATTTCACTTATTTCAGAAAAAAAGCAGAAATTTTCTTTTTTGGGGCAGAAAGTCAGAAATTTCTTTTATTTTGGTACAAAATTGCAGAATTTGTTCTTATTTTGAGGCAAAAAAGCAGAAATTTTTCATATTTTGGGACAAAAATGCAGAAATTTCCCTTATTTTGAGGTAAAAAGGCTGATATTTTCCTTATTTGGGGGCAAAAATGCAGAAATTTCCCTCATTTCGGGGCAAAATTGCAGAAATTTCACTTATTTCAGGGTAATAAGTCAGAAATTTTCCTTATTTTGGGGCAAAATAGACAGAAATTCCCTTTGTTTTGTGGGAAAAAGACAGAAATTCCACTTATTTAGAGGCAAGAAAGCAGAAATTCCCCTTATTTTGGAGCAAAAATGAAGAAATTTCCCTTTTTTATGGCAAAAAGGTATGCATTCTTCTTGTTTTCGGGTAAAAAGGCAGAAATTCCCCGTATTTTGGAGCAAAATTGCAGAAATTCCCCTAATTGTGGGACAAAAAGGCAGAAATCTTCTATATTTTTGGGCAAAAAGACAGAAATTCTCCTTATTTTGGAGCATAACTCAGAAATTCCACTTATTTTGGGGCAAAATTCCAGGAATTTCCCTTATTTTGGGGCAAAACTGCAGAAATTACACTTATTTTGGGGCAAAATTGCAGAAATTTCACTTATTTCAGAAAAAAAAAGCAGAAATTTTCTTTTTTGGGGCAAAAAGTCAGAAATTTCTTTTATTTTGGTACAAAATTGCAGAAATTTTTCTTATTTTGGGCAAAAAGGCAGAAATTTCCCATATTTTGGGAAAAATGCAGAAATTCCCCTTATTTTGAGGTAAAAATGCTGAAATTCCTCTTATTTGGGGGCAAAAAGGCAGAAATTCCCCTTATTTTGGGGCAAAACTCAGAAATTTCACTTATTTTGTGGCAAAATTGCAGAAATTTCACTTATTTAAGAAAAAAAGCAGAAATTTTCATATTTTGGGGCAAAAAGGAAGAAATTTCTTTTATATTGGTACAAAATTGCAGAAATTTTTCTTATTTTGAAGCAAAAAGGCAGAAATTTCCCATATTTTGGGGCAAAAATACAAAAATTCCCCTTATTTTGAAGTAAAATGCTGAAATTCCCCTTATTTGGGGGCAAAAAGGCAGAAATTTCCCTTATTTTGGGGCAAAATTGTAGAAATTTCACTTATTTCAGTGTAATAGGTCAGAAATTTTCCTTATTTTGGGGCAAAAATACAGAAATTCCCTTTGTTTTGGGGGGAAAAGACAGAAATTCCACTTATTTAGAGGCAAAAAAGCAGAAATTCACCTTATTTTGAAGCAAAAATGAACAAATTTCCCTTTTTTATGGCAAAAAGGTATGCATTCTTCTTATTTTCGGGCAAAAAGGCAGTAATTTCCTGTATTTTGAAGCAAAATTGCAAAAATTCCCCTAATTGTGGGACAAAAAGGCAGAAATTCCATATATATTGCGGCAAAAAGACAGAAATTCTCCTTTTTCTGGAGCAAAACTCAGAAATTTCATTTTTTTGGGGGCAAAATTGCAGAAATTTCACTTATTTCAGAAAAAAAAGCAGATATTTTTTTATTTAGGGGCAAATAGGCAGAAATTTCTTTTAGTTTGGTACAAAATTGCAAAAATTATTCTTATTTTGGGCCAAGAGGCAGAAATTTCCCATATTTTAGGGCAAAAATGCAGAAATTTCTTTTATTTTGAGGTAAAAATGCTGAAATTCCCATTATTTGGGGGCAAAAAGGCAGAAATTCCCCTTATTTTGGGGCAAAACTCAGAAATTTCCCTTATTTTGGTGCAAAATTGCAGAAATTTCACTTATTTCAGAAAAAACTAGAAATTTTCTTATTTTGGGGCAAAAAGGCAAAAATTCCCCTTATTTTGAGGTAAAAATTCTGAAATTCTTCTTATTTGGGGGCAAAAAGGGAGAAATTTCCCTTATTTTGAGGCAAATTGCAGAAATTTCACTTATTTCACTGTAATAAGTCAGAAATTTTCCTTATTTTGGGGCAAAAAAGGCAGAAATTCCCTATGTTTTGGGGGAAAAAGACAGAAATTTCACTTATTTAGAGGCAAAAAAGCAGAAATTCCCCTTATTTGGAGCAAAAATGAAAAAATTTCCCTTTTTTATGGCAAAAAGTTATGCATCTTCTTATTTTCGGGCAAAAAGGCAGAAATTCTTTGAATTTTGAAGCAAAATTGCAGAAATTCCCCTAATTGTGGGGCAAATAGGCAGAAATTTCCTATATGTTAGGGCAAAAAGACAGAAATTCTTCTTATTTTGGGGCAAAACTCAGAAATTCGACTTATTTTGGGGCAAAATTTCAGAAATTTCCCTTATTTTGCGGCAAAATTGAGGAAATTTCACTTATTTTGGGGAAAAATTGCAGAAATTTCACTTATTTAATTAAAAAAAGCAGAAATTTTCTTTTTTGGGGCAAAAAGTCAGAAATTCCTTTTATTTTGGTACAAAATTGCAGAAATTGTTCTTATTTTGGTGCATTAGGCAGAAATTTTCTATATTTTGGGGCAAAAATGCAGAAATTCCCCTTATTTTGAGGTAAAAAGGCTGAAATTCCCTTTATTTGGGGGCAAAAAGGCAGAAATTCCCCGTATTTTGGAGCAAAATTCCAGAAATTCCTTTAATTGTAGGGCAAAAAGGCAGAAATTCCCTATATGTTGGGGCAAAAAGACAGAAATTCTTTTTATTTTGGGAAAAAACTCAGAAATTCCAAATATTTTGGGGCAAAATTCCAGAAATTTCCCTTATTTTGTGGCAAAATTGTAGAAATTTCACTTATTTTGAAGCAAAATTGCAGAAATTTCACTTTTTTCAGGAAAAAAGGCAGAAGTTTTATTTATTTTGGGGCAAAAAGGAAGAAATTCCAAATATTTTGTGGCAAAAATGCAGAAATTCCCCTTATTTTGAGGTCAAAAGGCTGAAATTCCCCTTATTTGGGGGAAAAAAGGCAGAAATTTCCCTTATTTTGGGGCAAAATTTCAGAAATTTCACTTACTTTCAGGGTAACAAGTCAGAAATTTTCCTTATT
The DNA here is from genome assembly GCF_963924665.1 of Micromys minutus. Classification (NCBI taxonomy): domain Eukaryota; kingdom Metazoa; phylum Chordata; class Mammalia; order Rodentia; family Muridae; genus Micromys; species Micromys minutus. The sequence goes on from NW_027667467.1 coordinate 10,162,733, forward strand.
TTGGGGCAAAAAAGACAGAAATTCCCTTTGTATTGAGGGAAAAAGACAGAAATTCCACTTATTAAGAGGCAAAAAAGCAGAAATTCCCCTTATTTTGAAGCAAAAATGAAGAAATTTCCCTTTTTTATGGCAAAAAGGTATGCATTGTTCTTGTTTTCGGGCAAAAAGAGAAAATCCCCGTATTTTGGAGCAAAATTGCAGAAATTCCCCTAATTATGGGACAAAAAGGCAGAAATTCCCTATATGTTGGGGCAAAAACACAGAAATTCTCCTTATTTTGGGGCAAAACTCAGAAATTCCACTTATTTTGGGGCAAAATTTTAGGAATTTCCCTTATTTTGGGGCAAAACTGCAGAAATTTCACTTATTTTGGGGCAAAATTGCAGAAATTTCACTTATTTTGAAGCAAAATTGCAGAAATTTCACTTATTTCAGGAAAAAAGGCAGAAGTTTTCCTTATTTTGAAGCAAAAAGGCAGAAATTCCAAATATTTTGTGGCAAAAATGCAGAAATTCCCCTTATTTTGAGGTAAAAAGGCTTAAATTCCCCTTATTTGGGGAAAAAAAGGCAGAAATTTTCCTTATTTTGGGGCAAAATTGCAGAAATTTCACTTATTTCAGGGTAACAAGTCAGAAATTTTCCTTATTTTGGGGCAAAAAAGACAGAAATTCCATTTGTATTTTGGGAAAAAGACAGAAATTCCACTTATTAAGAGGCAAAAAAGCAGAAATTCCCCTTATTTTGGAGCAAAAATGAAGAAATTTCCCTTTTTTATGGCAAAAAGGTATGCATTCTTCTTGTTTTCGGGTAAAAAGGCAGAAATTCCCCGTATTTTGGAGCAAAATTGCAGAAATTCCCCTAATTGTGGGACAAAAAGGCAGAAATTTTCTATATTTTTGGGCAAAAAGACAGAAATTCTCCTTATTTTGGAGCATAACTCAGAAATTCCACTTATTTTGGGGCAAAATTCCAGGAATTTCCCTTATTTTGGGGCAAAACTGCAGAAATTTCACTTATTTTGGGGCAAAATTGCAGAAATTTCACTTATTTCAGAAAAAAAAAAGCAGAAATTTTCTTTTTTGGGGCAAAAAGTCAGAAATTTCTTTTATTTTGATACAAAATTGCAGAAAATGTTCTTATTTTGGGGCAAAAAGGCAGAAATTTCCCATATTTTAGGGCAAAAATGCAGAAATTCCTCTTATTTTGAGGTAAAATGCTGAAATTCCCCTTATTTGGGACAAAAAGGCAGAAATTTCCCTCATTTTGGGGCAAAATTGCAGAAATTTCACTTATTTTGCGGCAAAATTGCAGAAATTTCACTTATTTCAGGAAAAAAGGCAGAAGTTTTCCTTATTTTGGGGCAAAAGAGAAAAAAATCCAAATATTTTGTGGCAAAAATGCAGAAATTCCCCTTATTTTGAGGCAAAAAGTCTGAAATTCCCTTAATTTGGGGGCAAAAAGGCAGAAATTTCTCTTATTTTGGGGCAAAATTGCAGAAATTTCACTTATTTCAGAAAAAAAAGCAGAAATTTTATTTTTTGGGGCTAAAAGTGAGAAATTTCTTTTATTTTGGTACAAAATTGCAGAAATTGTTCTTATTTGGGGCCAAAAAGGCAGAAATTTCCCATATTTTGGGGCAAAAATGCAGAAATTCCTCTTATTTTGAGGTAAAATGCTGAAATTCCCCTTATTTGTGGGTAAAAAGGCAGAAATTCCCCGTATTTTGGAGCAAAATTGCAGAAATTCCCCTAATTGTGGGGCAAAAAGGCAGAAATTCCCTATATGTTTGGGCAAAAAGACAGAAATTCTCCTTATTTTAGGGCAAAACTCAGAAATTTCACTTATTTTGGGGCAAAATTGCAGAAATTTCACTTATTTCAGAAAAAAAGCAGAAATTTTCTTATTTTGGGGCAAAAAGGCAGAAATTTCTTTTATTTTGGTACAAAATTGCAGAAATTTTTCGTATTTTGGGAAAAAGGCAGAAATTTCCCATATTTTTGGGCAAAAATGCAGAAATTCCTCTTATTTTAAGGTAAAAATGCTGAACTTCCCATCATTTGGTAGCAAAAAGGCAGAAATTTCCCTTATTTTGGGGCAAAACTTAGAAATTTCAATTATTTTGGGGCAAATAACAGAAATATCACTTATTTCCCAAAAAAAGCAGAAATTTTCTAATTTTGGGGCAAAAGGCAGATATTTCTTTTATTTTTGTACAAAATTGCAGAAATTTTCCTTATTTTGGGGCAAAAAGGATGACATTTCCCATATTTTGGGGCAAAAATGCAGAAATTCTCCTTATTTTGAGGTAAAAAGGCTGAAATTCCCCTTATTTGGGGGCAAAAAGGCGGAAATTTCCCTTATTTTCGGGCATAATTGCAGAAATTTCACTTATTTCAGAATAATAAGTCAGAAATTATCTTTATTTTGGGGCAAAAAGACAGAAATTTTCTATGTTTTGGGGGAAAAGACAGAAATTCCACTTATTTAGAGGCAAAAAAGCAGAAATTCCCATTATTTTGAAGCAAAAATGAAGAAATTTCCCTTTTTTATGGCAAAAAGGTATGCATTCTTCTTATTTTCGGGCAAAAAGACAGAAATTCCCCGTATTTTGGACCAAAATTGCAGAAATCCTTCTAATTGTGAGCCAAAAAGGCAGAAATTCCCTATATGTTGGGGCAAAAAGACAGAAATTCTCCTTATTTTGGGGCAAAACTCAGAAATTTCACTTATTTTATGGCAAAATTGCAGAAATTTCACTTATTTCAGAAAAAAAAGCAGAAATTTTCTTTTTTGGGGCAAAAAGTCAGAAATTTCTTTTATTTAGGTACAAAATTGCAGAATTTGTTCTTATTGTGGGGCAAAAGGGCAGATATTTCCCATATTTTGGGGCAAAAATGCAGAAATTTCCCTTATTTTCAGGTAAAAAGGCTGATATTTTCCTTATTTGGGGGCAAAAAGGCAGAAATTTCCCTCATTTTGGGGCAAAATTGTAGAAATTTCACTTATTTCAGGGTAATAATTCAGAAATTTTTTTTATTTTGGAGCAAAAAAGACAGAAATTCCCTTTGTTTTGAGGGAAAAAGACAGAAATTCCACTTATTTAGAGGCAAAATGCAGAAATGTCTCTTATTTTGGAGCAAAAATGAAGAAATTACCCATTTTTATGGCAAAAAGGTATGCATTCTTCTTATTTTCTGGCAAAAAGGCAGAAATTCCCCATATTTTGGAGCAAAATTGCAGAAATTCCCTTAATTGTGGGGCAAAAAGGCAGAAATTCCCTATATGTTGGGGCAAAAACAGAAATTCTCCTTATTTTGGGGCAAAACTAAAAAATTTCACTTATTTTGGGGCAAAATTGCAGAAATTTTTCTTATTTTGGGGCAAAATTGCAGAAATTTCACATATTTTGGGGCAAAATTTCAGAAATTTCACTTATTTCAGAAAAAAAAGCAGAAATTTTCTTTTTTGGGGCAGAAAGTCAGAAATTTCTTTTATTTTGGTACAAAATTGCAGAATTTGTTCTTATTTTGAGGCAAAAAAGCAGAAATTTTTCATATTTTGGGACAAAAATGCAGAAATTTCCCTTATTTTGAGGTAAAAAGGCTGATATTTTCCTTATTTGGGGGCAAAAATGCAGAAATTTCCCTCATTTCGGGGCAAAATTGCAGATATTTCACTTATTTCAGGGTAATAAGTCAGAAATTTTCCTTATTTTGGGGCAAAATAGACAGAAATTCCCTTCGTTCTGGGGGAAAAAGACAGAAATTTCACTTATTTAGAGGCAAAAAAGCAGAAATTCCCCTTATTTTGGAGCAAAAATGAAGAAATTTCCCTTTTTTATGGCAAAAAGGTATGCATTCTTCTTATTTTCGGGCAAAAAGGCAGAAATTCCCTGTATTTTGGAGCAAAATTGCAGAAATTCTTCTAATTGTGGGGCAAAAAGGCAGAAATTCCCTATATGTTTGGGCAAAAAGACAGAAATTCTCCTTATTTTGGGGCAAAACTCAGAAATTTCACTTATTTTGGGGAAAAATTGCAGAAATTTCACTTATTTCAGAAAAAAAGGAGAAATTTTTTTATTTTGGGGCAAAAAGGCAGAAATTTCTTTTATTTTGGTACAAAATTGCAGAAATTTTTCTTATTTTGGGAAAAAGGCAGAAATTTCCCATATTTTGGGGCAAAAATGCAGAAATTCCTCTTATTTTAAGGTAAAAATGCTGAACTTCCCCTTATTTGGGGGCAAAAATGAAGAAATTTCTCTTATTTTGGGGCAAAACTTAGAAATTTCAATTATTTTGGGGCAAAATTGCAGAAATTTTTCTTATTTTGGGGCAAAATTGCAGAAATTTCACATATTTTGGGGCAAAATTTCAGAAATTTCACTTATTTCAGAAAAAAAGCAGAAATTTTCTTTTTTGGGGCAGAAAGTCAGAAATTTCTTTTATTTTGGTACAAAATTGCAGAATTTGTTCTTATTTTGAGGCAAAAAAGCAGAAATTTTTCATATTTTGGGACAAAAATGCAGAAATTTCCCTTATTTTGAGGTAAAAAGGCTGATATTTTCCTTATTTGGGGGCAAAAATGCAGAAATTTCCCTCATTTCGGGGCAAAATTGCAGAAATTTCACTTATTTCAGGGTAATAAGTCAGAAATTTTCCTTATTTTGGGGCAAAATAGACAGAAATTCCCTTTGTTTTGTGGGAAAAAGACAGAAATTCCACTTATTTAGAGGCAAGAAAGCAGAAATTCCCCTTATTTTGGAGCAAAAATGAAGAAATTTCCCTTTTTTATGGCAAAAAGGAATGCATTCTTCTTATTTTCGGGCAAAAAGGCAGAAATTCCCCGTATTTTGGAGCAAAATTGCAGAAATTCTTCTAATTGTGGGGCAAAAAGGCAGAAATTCCCTATATGTTTGGGCAAAAAGACAGAAATTCTCCTTATTTTGTGGCAAAACTCAGAAATTTCACTTATTTTGGGGAATAATTGCAGAAATTTCACTTATTTCAGAAAAAAAGGAGAAATTTTTTTATTTTGAGGCAAAAAGGCAGAAATTTCTTTTATTTTGGTACAAAATTGCAGAAATTTTTCTTATTTTGGGAAAAAGGCACAAATTTCCCATATTTTGGGGCAAAAATGCAGAAATTCCCCTTATTTTAAGGTAAAAATGCTGAACTTCCACTTATTTGGGGGCAAAATGAAGAAATTTCTCTTATTTTGGGGCAAAACTTAGAAATTTCAATTATTTTGGGGAAAAATTGCAGAAATTTCACTTATTTCCGAAAAAAGCAGAAATTTTCTAATTTTGGGGCAAAAAAGGCAGATATTTCTTTTATTTTGGTACAAATTGCAGAAATTTTTTATATTTTGGGGCAAAAAGGCAGACATTTCCCATATTTTGGGGCAAAAATGCAGAAATTCCCCTTATTTTGGGGTGAAAAGGCTGAAATTCCCAATATTTGTGGGCAAAAAGGCAGAAATTTCCCTCATTTTGGGGCAAAATTGCAGAAATTTCACTTATTTCAGAATAATAAGTCAGAAATTATCTTTATTTTGGGGAAAAAAGACAGAAATTCCCTTTGTTTTGGGGGAAAAAGATAGAAATTCCACTTATTTAGAGGCAAAAAAGCAGAAATTCCCCTTATTTTGGAGCAAAAATGAAGAAATTTCCCTTTTTTATGGCAAAAAGGTATGCATTCTTCTTATTTTCGGGCAAAAAAAAAGAAATTCCCCGTATTTTGGAGCAAAATTGCAGAAATCTCCCTAATTGTGGGCCAAAAAGACAGGAATTCCCTGTATGTTGGGGCAAAAAGACAGAAATTCTCCTTATTTTGGGGCAAAACTCAGAAATTTCACTTATTTTAGGGCAACATTGCAGAAATTTCACTTATTTCAGTAAAAAAGCAGAAATTTTCTTATTTTGGGGCAAAAAGGCAGAAATTTCTTTTATTTTGGTACAAAATTGCAGAAATTGTTCTTATTTTGGGGCAAAAAGGCAGAAATTTCCCATAATTTGGGGCAAAATCCACAAATTCCCCTTATTTTGAGTTAAAAATGCTGAAATTCCCCTTATTTGGGGGCAAAAAGGCAGAAATTTTCCTCATTTTGAAAAAAAATTGCAGAAATTTCACTTATTTCAGGGTAATAAGTCAGAAATTTTCCTTATTTTTGGGCAAAAAAGACAGAAATTCCCTTTGTTTTAGGGGAAAAAACAGAAATTCCACTTATTTAGAGCCAAAAAAGCAGAAATTCCCCTTATTTTGGAACAAAAATGAAGAAATTTCCCTTTTTTATGGCAAAAAGATATGCATTCTTCTTATTTTCGGGCAAAAAGGCAGAAAATCTTCGTATTTTGGAGCAAAATAGCAGAAATTTCTTTAATTGTGGGGCAAAAAGGCAGAAATTCCCTATATATTGGGGCAAAAATACAGAAATTCTCCTTATTTGGGGGCAAAACTCAGAATTTTCACTTATTTTGGGGCAAAATTGCAGAAATTTCACTTATTTCAGAAAAAAACATAAATTTTCTTATTTTGGGGAAAAAAGGCAGAAATTTCTTTTATTTTGGTACAAAATTGCAGAAATTGTTCTTATTTTGGGGCAAAAAGGCAGAAATTTCCCATATTTTGGGGCAAAAATGGAGAAATTCCCCATATTTTGAGGTAAAAAGGCTGAAATTCCCTTTATTTGGGGGAAAAAATGCAGAAATTTCCCTTATTTAGAAGCAAAATTGCAGAAATTTCACTTATTTATGGGTAATAAGTCAGAAATTTTTCTTATTTCGGGGCAAAAAGACAGAAATTCCCTTTTTTTGGGGGGAAAAAACAGAAATTCCACTTATTTAGAGGCAAGAAAGCAGAAATTCCCCTTATTTTGGAGCAAAATGAAGAAATTTCCCTTTTTTATGGCAAAAAGATATGCATTCTTCTTGTTTTTGGGCAAAAAGGCAGAAATTCCCCGTATTTTGGAACAAAATTGCAGAAATTCCCCTAATTGTGGGGCAAAAAGGCAGAAATTCCCTATATGTTGGGGCAAAAACAGAAATTCTCCTTATTTTGAGGCAAAACTCAGAAATTTCACTTATTTTGGGGCAAAATTGCAGAAATTTCACATATTTTGGGGAAAAATTGCAGAAATTTCACTTATTTCAGAAAAAAGCAGAAATTTTCTTTTTTGGGGCAAAAAGTCAGAAATTTCTTTTATTTAGGTACAAAATTAGAGAATTTGTTCTTATTTTGAAGCAAAAGGGCAGAAATTTTCCATATTTTGGGGCAAAAATGCAGAAATTCCCCTTATTTTGAGGTAAAATGCTGAAATTTTCTTTATTTGGAGGCAAAAATGCAGAGATTCCCCGTATTTTGGAACAAAATTGCAGAAATTCCCCTAATTGTGGGGCAAAAAGGCAGAAATTCCCTATATGTTGGGGCAAAAACACAGAAATTCTCCTTATTTTGGGGCAAAACTCAGAAATTCCACTTATTTTGGGGCAAAATTTTAGGAATTTCCCTTATTTTCGGGCAAAACTGCAGAAATTTCACTTATTTTGGGGCAAAATTGCAGAAATTTCACTTATTTCAGAAAAAAAAGCAGAAATTTTGTTTTTTGGGGCAAAAAGTCAGAAATTTCTTTTATTTTGGTACAAAATTGCAGAAATTGTTCTTATTTTGGGGCAAAAAGGAAGAAATTTTTCATATTTTGGGGCAAAAATGCAGAAATTCCCCTTATTTTGAGGTAAAATGCTGAAATTCCCTTTATTTGGGGGCAAAAACGCAGAAATTACCCGTATTTTTGAACAAAATTGCAGAAATTCCCCTAATTGTGGGGCAAAAAGGCAGAAATTCCCTATATGTTGGGGCAAAAAGACAGAAATTCTCCTTATTTTAGGGCAAAACTCAGAAATTTCACTTATTTGGGGGCAACATTGCAGAAATTTCACTTATTTCAGAATAATATGTCAGAAATTATCTTTATTTTGGGGCAAAAAGACAGAAATTTTCTATGTTTTCGGGGAAAAAGACAGAAATTCCACTTATTTAGAGGCAAAAAAGCAGAAATTCCCCTTATTTTGGAGCAAAAATGAAGAAATTTCCCTTTTTTATGGCAAAAAGGAATGCATTCTTCTTATTTTCGGGCAAAAAGGCAGAAATACCCCTATTTTGGAGCAAAATTGCAGAAATTCCCCTAATTGTGGGGCAAAAAGGCAGAAATTCCCTATATGTTGGGGCACAAAGACAGAAATTCTCCTTATTTTGGGGCAAAACTCAGAAATTTCACTTGTTTTGGGGCAAAATTGCAGAAATTTCACTTATTTCAGAAAAAAAAGCAGAAATTTTCTTTTTGGGGGGCAAAAAGGCAGAAATTTATTTTTTGACAAAATTGCAGAAATTTTTCTTATTTTGGGAAAAAGGCAGAAATTTCCCATATTTTGGGGCAAAAATGCAGAAATTCCCCTTATTTTAAGGTAAAAATGCTGAACTTCCCCTTATTTGGGGGCAAAAAGGAAGAAATTTCCCTTATTTTGGAGCAAAACTTAGAAATTTCAATTATTTTGGGGCAAAATTGCAGAAATTTCACTTATTTCCGAAAAAAAGCAGAAATTTTCTATTTGAGGGCAAAAAGGCAGATATTTCTTTTATTTTGGTACAAAATTGCAGAAATTGTTCTTATTTTGGGGCATTAGGCAGAAATTTCCCATATTTTGGGGCATAAAAGCAGAAATTCCCCTTATTTTGGAGCAAAAATGAAGAAATTTCCCTTTTTTATTGCAAAAAGGTATGCATTCTTCATTTTTTCGGGCAAAAAGACAGAAATTCCCCATATTTTGGAGCAAAATTGCAGAAAACCCCCTAATTGTTGGCCAAAAAGGCAGGAATTCCCTATATGTTGGGGCAAAAAGACAGTAATTCTTCTTATTTTGGCGCAAAACTCAGAAATTTCAATTATTTTAGGGCAAAATTGCAGAAATTTCACTTATTTCAGTAAAAAAGCACAAATTTTCTTATTTTGGGGCAAAAAGGCAGAAATTTCTTTTATTTTGGTACAAAATTGCAGAAATTGTTCTTATTTTGGGGCATTAGGCAGAAATTTCCCATATTTTGGGGCAAAAATGCAATAATTCTTCTTGTTTTGAGGTAAAAAGGCTGAAATTCCTTTTATTTGGGGGCAAAAAGGCAGAAATCCCCCGTATTTTGGAGCAAAATTGCAGAAATTCCTTTAATTGTGGGGCAAAAAGGCAAAAATTCCCTATATGTTGAGGCAAAAAGACAGAAATTCTCCTTATTTTGGGGCAAAACTCAGAAATTCCAAATATTTTGGGGCAAAATTCCAAAAATTTCCCTTATTTTGTGGCAAAATTGCAGAAATTTCACTTATTTTGAAGCAAAATTGCAGAAATTTCACTTATTTCAGGAAAAAAGGCAGAAGTTTTCCTTATTTTGAAGCAAAAAGGCAGAAATTCCAAATATTTTGTGGCAAAAATGCAGAAATTCCCCTTATTTTGAGGTAAAAAGGCTTAAATTCCCCTTATTTGGGGGAAAAAAGACAGAAATTTTCCTTATTTTGGGGCAAAATTGCAGAAATTTCACTTACTTCAGGGTAACAAGTCAGAAATTTTCCTTCTTTTGGGGCAAAAAAGACAGAAATTCCATTTGTATTGGGAGAAAAAGACAGAAATTCCACTTATTAAGAGGCAAAAAAGCAGAAATTCCCCTTATTTTGGAGCAAAAATGAAGAAATTTCCCTTTTTTATGGCAAAAGGGTATGCATTCTTTTTGTTTTCGGGTAAAAAGGCAGAAATTCCCCGTATTTTGGAGCAAAATTGCAGAAATTCCCCTAATTGTGGGACAAAAAGGCAGAAATTTTCTATATTTTTGGGCAAAAAGACAGAAATTCACATTATTTTGGGGCATAACTCAGAAATTCCACTTATTTTGGGGCAAAATTCCAGGAATTTCCCTTATTTTGGGACAAAACTGCAGAAATTTCACTTATTTTGGGGCAAAATTGCGGAAATTTCACTTATTTCAGAAAAAAAAAAGCAGAAATTTTCTTTTTTGGGGCAAAAAGTCAGAAATTTCTTTTATTTTGGTACAAAATTGCAGAAAATGTTCTTATTTTGGGGCAAAAAGGCAGAAATTTCCCATATTTTAGGGCAAAAATGCAGAAATTCTCCTTATTTTGAGGTAAAATGCTGAAATTCCACTTATTTGGGGCAAAAAGGCAGAAATTTCCCTCATTTTGGGGCAAAATTGCAGATATTTCACTTATTTTGCGGCAAAACTGCAGAAATTTCACTTATTTCAGGAAAAAAGGCAGAAGTTTTCCTTATTTTGGGGCAAAAGAGAAAAAATTCCAAATATTTTGTGGCAAAAATTCAGAAATTCCTTTTATTTTGAGGTAAAAAGTCTGAAATTCCCTTTATTTGGGGGCAAAAAGGCAGAAATTTCTCTTATTTTGGGGCAAAATTGCAGAAATTTCATTTATTTCAGAGAAAAATGCAGAAATTTTCTTTTTTGGGGCTAAAAGTGAGAAATTTCTTTTATTTTGGTACAAAATTGCAGAAATTGTTCTTATTTGGGGGCTAAAATGCAGAAATTCCTCTTATTTTGAGGTAAAATGCTGAAATTCCCCTTATTTGGGGGCAAAAAGGCAGAAATTCCCCGTATTTTGGAGCAAAATTGCAGAAATTCCCCAATTGTAAGGCAAAAAGGCAGAAATTCCCTATATGTTTGGGCAAAAAGACAGAAATTCTCCTTATTTTAGGGCAAAACTCAGAAATTTCACTTATTTTGGGGCAAAATTGCAGAAATTTCACTTATTTCAGAAAAAAAAGCAGAAATTTTCTTATTTTGGGGCAAAAAGGCAGAAATTTCTTTTATTTTGGTACAAAATTGCAGAAATTTTTCGTATTTTGGGAAAAAGGCAGAAATTTCCCATATTTTTGGGCAAAAATGCAGAAATTCCTCTTATTTTAAGGTAAAAATGCTGAACTTCCCATCATTTGGTAGCAAAAAGGCAGAAATTTTTCTTATTTTGGGGCAAAACTTAGAAATTTCAATTATTTTGGGGCAAATAGCAGAAATTTCACTTATTTCCAAAAAAAAAAGAAATTTTCTAATTTTGGGGCAAAAGGCAGATATTTCTTTTATTTTTGTACAAAATTGCAGAAATTTTCCTTATTTTGGGGCAAAAAGGATGACATTTCCCATATTTGGGGGCAAAAATGCAGAAATTCCCCTTATTTTGAGGTAAAAAGACTGAAATTCCCCTTATTTGGGGGCAAAAAGGCGGAAATTTCTTTTATTTTGGGGCATAATTGCAGAAATTTCACTTATTTCAGAATAATAAGTCAGAAATTATCTTTACATTGGGGCAAAAAGACAGAAATTTTCTATGTTTTGGGGGAAAAGACAGAAATTCCACTTATTTAGAGGCAAAAAAAGCAGAAATTCCCCTTATTTTGGAGCAAAAATGAAGAAATTTCCCTTTTTTATAGCAAAAAGGTATGCATTCTTCTTATTTTCGAGCAAAAAGACAGAAATTCCCCGTATTTTGGAGCAAAATTGCAGAAATCCCCCTAATTGTGAGCCAAAAAGGCAGAAATTCCCTATATGTTGGGGCAAAAAGACAGAAATTCTCCTTATTTTGGGGCAAAACTCAGAAATTTCACTTATTTTAGGGCAAAATTGCAGAAATTTCACTTATTTCAGACAAAAAAGCAGAAATTTTATTTTTTGGGGCAAAAAGTCAGAAATTTCTTTTATTTAGGTACAAAATTGCAGAATTTGTTCTTATTTTGGGGCAAAAGGGCAGATATTTCCCATATTTTGGGGCAAAAATGCAGAAATTTCCCTTATTTTCAGGTAAAAAGGCTGATATTTACCTTATTTGGGGGCAAAAAGGCAGAAATTTCCCTCATTTTGGGGCAAAATTGCAGAAATTTCACTTATTTAAGGGTAATAATTCAGAAATTTTTCTTATTTTTGGGCAAAAAAGACAGAAATTCCCTTTGTTTTGGGGGAAAAAGACAGAAATTCCACTTATTTAGAGGCAAAAAAGCAGAAATGTCTCTTATTTTGGAGCAAAAATGAAGAAATTTTTCTTTTTTATGGCAAAAAGGTATGCATTCTTCTTATTTTCGGGCAAAAAGGCAGTAATTCCCCGTATTTTGGAGCAAAATTGCAGAAATTCCCTTAATTGTGGGGCAAAAAGGCAGAAATTTTCTATATGTTGGGGCAAAAACAGAAATTCTTTATATTTTGGGGCAAAACTCAAAAATTTCACTTATTTTGGGGCAAAATTGCAGAAATTTTTCTTATTTTGGGGCAAAATTGCAGAAATTTCACATATTTTGTTGCAAAATTTCAGAAATTTCATTTATTTCAGACAAAAAAGCAGAAATTTTCTTTTTGGGGGCAAAAAGTCAGAAATTTCTTTTATTTTGGTACAAAATTGCAGAATTTGTTCTTATTTTGAGGCAAAAAGGCAGAAATTTTTCATATTTTGGGACAAAAATGCAGAAATTTCCCTTATTTTGAGGTAAAAAGGCTGATATTTTCCTTATTTGGGGGCAAAAATGCAGAAATTTCCCTCATTTTGGGGCAAAATTGCAAAAATTTCACTTATTTCATGGTAATAAGTCAAAAATTTTCCTTATTTTGGGGCAAAATAGACAGAAATTCCCTTTGTTTTGGGGGACAAAGACAGAAATTCCACTTATTTAGGGGCAAAAAAGCAGAAATTCCCCGTATTATGGAGCAAAAATGAAGAAATTTCCCTTTTTTATGGCAAAAAGGTATGCATTCTTCTTATTTTCGGGCAAAAAGGCAGAAATTCCCCGTATTTTGGAGCAAAATTGCAGAAATTCCCCTAATTGTGGGGCAAAAAGGCAGAAATTCCCTATATGTTTGGGCAAAAAGACAGAAATTCTCCTTATTTTGGGGCAAAACTCAGAAATTTCACTTATTTTGGGGCAAAATTGCAGAAATTTCACTTATTTCAGAAAAAAAGGAGAAATTTTCTTATTTTGGGGCAAAAAGGCAGAAATTTCTTTTATTTTGGTACAAAATTGCAGAAATTGTTCTTATTTTGGGGCAAAAAGGCAGAAATTTCCCATATTTTGGGGCAAAAATGCAGAAATTCCCCTTATTTTGAGGTAAAAAGGCTGAAATTCCCATTATTTGGGGGCAAAAATGCAGAAATTTCCCTTATTTTGGGGCAAAATTGCAGAAATTTCACTTATTTCAGAATAATAAGTCAGAAATTATCTTTATTTTGGGGCAAAAAGAAAGAAATTCCCTTTGTTTTGGGGGAAAAAGACAGAAATTCCACTTATTTAGAGGCAAAAAAGCAGAAATTCTTCTTATTTTGGAGCAAAAATGAAGAAATTTCCCTTTTTTATGGCAAAAAGGTATGCATTCTTCTTATTTTCGGGCAAAAAAACAGAAATTCCCCGTATTTTGGAGCAAAATTGCAGAAATCCCCCTAATTGTGGGCCAAAAAGACAGGAATTCCCTGTATGTTGGGGCAAAAAGACAGAAATTCTCCTTATTTTGGGGCAAAACTCAGAAATTTCACTTATTTTAGGGCAAAATTGCAGAAATTTCACATATTTCAGTTAAAAAGCAGAAATTTTCTTATTTTGGGGAAAAAAGGCAGAAGTTTCTTTTATTTTGGTACAAAATTGTGGAAATTGTTCTTATTTTGGGGCAAAAAGGCAGAAATTTCCCATAATTTGGGGCAAAAATGCAGAAATTCCCCTTATTTTGAGGTAAAAATGCTGAAATTCCCCTTATTTGGGGGCAAAAAGGCAGAAATTTTCCTCATTTTGGAAAAAAATTGCAGAAAATTCACTTATTTCAGGGTAATAAGTCAGAAATTTTCCTTAATTTGGGGCAAATAAGACAGAAATTCCCTTTGTTTTAGGGGAAAAAACAGAAATTCCACTTATTTAGAGCCAAAAAAGCAGAAATTCCCCTTATTTTGGAGCAAAAATGAAGAAATTTCCCTTTTTTATGGCAAAAAGATATGCATTCTTCTTATTTTCGGGCAAAAAGGCAGAAAATCTTCGTATTTTGGAGCAAAATAGCAGAAATTCCTTTAATTGTGGGGCAAAAAGGCAGAAATTCCCTATATATTGGGGCAAAAATACAGAAATTCTCCTTATTTGGAAGCAAAACTCAGAATTTTCAATTATTTTGGGGCAAAATTGCAGAAATTTAACTTATTTCAGAAAAAAAACATAAATTTTCTTATTTTGAAGAAAAAAGACAGAAATTTCTTTTATTTTGGTACAAAATTGCAGAAATTGTTCTTATTTTGGGGCAAAAAGGCAGAAATTTCCCATATTTTGGGGCAAAAATGCAGAAATTCATCTTATTTTGAGGTAAAAAGGCTAAAAATCCCTTTATTTGGAAGCAAAAATGCAGAAATTTCCCTTATTTAGGGGCAAAATTGTAAAAATTTCACTTATTTCAGGGTAATAAGTCAGAAATTTTCCTTATTTTGGGGCAAAAAAGACAGAAATTCCCTTTGTTTTGGGGGAAAAAAAGAAATTCCACATATTTAGAGGCAAGAAAGCAGAAATTCCCCTTATTTTGGAGCAAAATGAAGAAATTTCCCTTTTTTATGGCCAAAAGGTATGCATTCTTCTTGTTTTTGGGCAAAAAGGCAGTAATTCCCCGTATTTTGGAGCAAAATTGCAGAAATTCCCCTAATTGTGGGGCAAAAGGCAGAAATTCCCTATATGTTGGGGCAAAAACAAAAATTCTCCTTATTTTGAGGCAAAACTCAGAAATTTCACTTATTTTGGGGCAAAATTGCAGAAATTTCACATATTTTGGGGAAAAATTGCAGAAATTTCACTTATTTCAGAAAAAAGCAGAAATTTTCTTTTTTGAGGCAAAAAGTCAGAAATTTCTTTTATTTAGGTACAAAATTGCAGAATTTGTTCTTATTTTGGGGCAAAAGGGCAGAAATTTCCCATATTTAGGGGCAAAAATGCAAAAATTTTCCTTATTTTGAGGTAAAAAGGCTGATATTTTTATTATTTGGGGGCAAAAAGACAGAAATTTCCCTCATTTTGGGGCAAAATTGCAGAAATTTCACTTATTTCAGGGTAATAAGTCAGAAATTTTTCTTATTTTGGGGCAAAAAAGACAGAAATTACCTTTGTTTTGGGGGAAAAAACAGAAATTCCACTTATTTAGAGGCAAAAAAGCAGAAATTCTTCGTATTTTGGAGCAAAAATTTAGAAATTTCCCTTTTTTTATGGCAAAAAAGTATGCATTCTTTTTATTTTCGGGCGAAAAGGCAGTAATTCCCCGTATTTTGGAGCAAAATTGCAGAAATTTCCCTAATTGTGGCGCAAAAAGGCACAATTTCCCTATATGTTGGGGCAAAAACAGAAAATCTCTTTATTTTGGGGCAAAACTCAGAAATTTCACTTATTTTGGGGCAAAATTGCAGAAATTTCACATATTTTGGGGAAAATTGCAGAAATTTCACTTATTTCATAAAAAAGCAGAAATTTTCTTTTTTGATGCAAAAAGTCAGAAATTTCTTTTATTTAGGTACAAAATTGCAGAATTTGTTCTTATTTTGGGGCAAAAGGGCAGAAATTTCCCATATTTAGGGGCAAAAATGCAAAAATTTTCCTTATTTTGAGGTAAAAAGGCTGATATTTTTATTATTTGGGGGCAAAAAGACAGAAATTTCTCTCATTTTGGGGCAAAATTGCAGAAATTTCACATATTTCAGGGTAATAAGTCAGAAATTTTTCTTATTTTGGGGCAAAAAAGACAGAAATTCCCTTTGTTTTGAGGGAAAAAACAGAAATTCCACTTATTTAGAGGCAAAAAAGCAGAAATTCTTCGTATTTTGGAGCAAAAATTAAGAAATTTCCCTTTTTTTATGGCAAAAAAGTATGCATTCTTTTTATTTTCGGGCGAAAAGGCAGTAATTCCCCGTATTTTGGAGCAAAATTGCAGAAATTCCCCTAATTGTGGGGCAAAAAGGCAGAAATTCCCTATATGTTTGGGCAAAAAGACAGAAATTCTCCTTATTTTGGGGCAAAACTCAGAAATTTCACTTATTTTGGGGCAAAATTGCAGAAATTTTTCCTTATTTTGGGGCAAAATTGCAGAAATTTCACATATTTTGGGGCAAAATTTCAGAAATTTCACTTATTTCAGAAAAAAAAGCAAAATTTTCTTTTTGGGGGCAAAAAGTCAGAAATTTCTTTTATTTTGGTACAAAATTGCAGAATTTGTTCTTATTTTGAGGCAAAAAGGCAAAAATTTCCCATATTTTGGGGCAAAAATGCAGAAATTCCCCTTATTTTGAGTTAAAAAGGCTGAAATTCCCCTTATTTGGGGGCAAAAAAACAGAAATTTTCCTCATTTTGGGGCAAAATTGCAGAAATTTCACTTATTTCAGGGTAATAAGTCAGAAATTTTCCTTATTTTCGGGCAAAAAGACAGAAAATCCCCGTATTTTGGAGCAAAATTGCAGAAATTCCATTAATTGTGGGTCAAATAGGCAGAAATTCCTTATATATTGGGGCAAAAATACAGAAATTCTCCTTATTTAGGGGCAAAACTCAGAATTGTCACTTATTTTGGGGCAAAATTGCAGAAATTTCACTTATTTCAGAAAAAAAGCAGAAATTTTATTTTTTGGGGCAAAAAGTCAGAAATTTCTTTTATTTAGGTACAAAATTGCAGAATTTGTTCTTATTTTGAAGCAAAAGGGCAGAAATTTCCCATATTTTGGGGCAAAAATGCAGAAATTTCCCTTATTTTCAGGTAAAAAGGCTGATATTTTCCTTATTTGGGGGCAAAAAGGCCGAAATTTCCCTCATTTTAGGGCAAAATTGCCGAAATTTCACTTATTTCAGGGTAATAAGTCAGAAATTTTTCTTATTTTGGGGCAAAAAGACAGAAATTCCCTTTGTTTTGGGGGAAAAAGACAGAAATTCCACTTATTTAGAGGCAGAAAAGCAGAAATTCCCCTTATTTTGGAGCAAAAATTAAGAAATTTCCCTTTTTTATGGCAAAAAGGTATGCATTCTTTTTATTTTCGGGCAAAAAGGCAGTAATTCCCCGTATTTTGGAGCAAAATTGCAGAAATTCCCCTAATTGTGGGGCAAAAAGGCAGAAATTCTCTATATGTTGGGGCAAAAACAGAAATTCCCGTTATTTTGGGGCAAAACTAAAAAATTTCACTTATTTTGGGGCAAAATTGCAGAAATTTTTCTTATTTTGAGGCAAAATTGCAGAAATTTCACATATTTTGGGGCAAAATTTCAGAAATTTCACTTATTTCAGAAAAAAAAAGCAGAAATTTTCTTTTTTGGGGCAAAAAGTCAGAAGTTTCTTTTATTTTGGTACAAAATTGCAGAATTTGTTCTTATTTTGAGGCAAAGAGGCAGAAATTTTCCATATTTTGGGGCAAAAATGCAGAAATTTCCTTTATTTTGAGGTAAAAAGGCTGATATTTTCCTTATTTGGGGGCAAAAAGGCAGAAATTTCCCTCATTTTGGGGCAAAATTGCAGAAATTTCACTTATTTCAGGGTAATAAGTCAGAAATTTTCCTTATTTTGGGGCAAAAAAGACAGAAATTCCCTTCGTTTTGGGGGAAAAAGACAGAAATTCCACTTATTTAGAGGCAAAAAAGCAGAAATTCCCCTTATTTTGGAGCAAAAATGAAGAAATTTCCCTTTTTTATGGCAAAAAGGTATGCATTCTTCTTATTTTCGGGCAAAAAGGCAGAAATTCCCCTATTTTAGAGCAAAATTGCAGAAATTCCCCTAATTGTGGTGCAAAAAGGCAGAAATTCGTATATGTTGGGGCAAAAAGACAGAAATTCTCCTTATTTTGGGGCAAAACTCAGAAATTTCACTTATTTTGAGGCAAAATTGAAGAAATTTCACTTATTTCAGAAAAAAAGCAGAAATTTTCTTATTTTGGTGCAAAAAGGCAGAAATTTCTTTTATTTTGGTACAAAATTGCAGAAATTTTTTTATCTTGGGAAAAAGGCAGAAATTTCCCATATTTTGGGGCAAAAATGCAGAAATTCCCCTTATTTTAAAGTAAAAATGCTGAACTTCCCCTTATTTGGGGGCAAAAAGGCAGAAATTTCCCTTATTTTCGGGCAAAACTTAGAAATTTCAATTATTTTGTGGCAAAATTGCAGAAATTTCACTTATTTCCGAAAAAAAGCACAAATATTCTAATTTTGGAGCAAAAAGGCAGATATTTCTTTTATTTTTGTACATAATTGCAGAAATTTTCCTTATTTTGGGGCAAAAAGGCAGACATTTCACATATTTTGGGGCAAAAATGCAGAAATTCCCCTTATTTTGAGGAAAAAAGGCTGAAATTCCCATTATTTGGAAGCAAAAAGGCAGAAATTTTCCTTATTTTGGGGCAAAATTGCAGAAATTTCACTTATTTCAGAATAATAAGTCAGAAATTATCTTTATTTTGGGGCAAAAAGACAGAAAGTCCCTTTGTTTTGGGGGAAAAAGACAGAAATTCCACTTATTTAGAGGCAAAAAAGCAGAAATTCCCCTTATTTTGGAGCAAAAATGAAGAAATTTCCCTTTTTTATGGCAAAAAGGTATGCATTCTTCTTTTTTTCGGGCAAAAAGACAGAAATTCCCCGTATTTTGGAGCAAAATTACAGAAATCCTCCTAATTGTGGGCCAAAAAGGCAAGAATTCCCTATATGTTGGGGCAAAAAGACAGAAATTCTCCTTATTTTGGGGCAAAACTCAGAAATTTCACTTATTTTAGGGCAAAATTGCAGAAATTTCACTTATTTCAGTAAAAAAGCAGAAATTTTCTTATTTTGGGGCAAAAAGGCAGAAATTTCTTTTATTTTGGTACAAAATTGCAGAAATTTTTCTTATTTTGGGGCAAAAAGGCAGAAATTTCCCATATTTAGGGGCAAAAATGCAAAAATTCCCCTTATTTTGAGTTAAAAAGGCTGAAATTCCCCTTATTTGGGGGCAAAAAAGCAGAATTTTTCCTCACTTTGGGGCAAAATTGCAGAAATTTCACTTATTTCAGGGTAATAAGTCAGAAATTTTCCTTATTTTGGGGCAAAGAAGATAGAAATTCCCTTTGTTTTAGGGGAAAAAACAGAAATTCCACTTATTTAGAGGCAAAAAAGCAGAAATTCCCCTTATTTTGGAGCAAAAATGAAGAAATTTCCCTTTTTTATGGCAAAAAGATATGCATTCTTCTTATTTTCGGGCAAAAAGGCAGAAAATCCCCGTATTTTGGAGCAAAATTGCAGAAATTCCTTTAATTGTGGGGCAAAAAGGCAGAAATTCCCTATATATTGGGGCAAAAATACAGAAATTCTCCTTATTTGGGGGCAAAACTCAGAATTTTCACTTATTTTGGGGCAAAATTGCAGAAATTTCACTTATTTAAGAAAAAAAGCAGAAATTTTTTTATTTTGTGGCAAAAAGGCAGAAATTTCTTTTATTTTGGTACAAAATTGCAGAAATTTTTCTTATTTTGGGGCAAAAAGGCAGAAATTTCCCATATTTTGGGGCAAAAAGGCAGAAATTCCCCTTATTTTGAAGTAAAAAGGCTGAAATTCCCCTTATTTGGGGGCAAAAAGGCAGAAATTTCCCTTATTTAGGGGCAAAATTGCAGAAATTTCACTTATTTCAGGGTAATTAGTCAGAAATTTTCCTTATTTTGGGGCAAAAAAGACAGAAATTCACTATGTTTTGGGGGAAAAAGACAGAAATTCCACTTATTTAGAGGCAAAAAAGCAGAAATTCCCCTTATTTTGGAGCAAAAATGAAGAAATTTCCCTTTTTTATGGCAAAAAGATATGCATTCTTCTTATTTTCGGGCAAAAAGGCAGAAATTGCCCGTATTTTGGAGCAAAATTGCAGAAATCCCCTAATTGTGGGGCAAAAATGCAGAAATTCTATATATGTTGGGGCAAAAAGACAGAAATTCTCCTTATTTTGGGGCAAACTCAGAAATTTCACTTATTTTGGGGCAAAATTGCAGAAATTTCACTTATTTCAGAAAAAAAGAAATTTTCTTATTTTGGGGCAAAAAGGCAGAAATTTCTTTTATTTTGGTACAAAATTGCAGAAATTTTTCTTATTTTGGGCAAAAAGGCAGAAATTTCCCATATTTTGGGAAAAATGCAAAAATTCCCCTTATTTTGATGTAAAAATGCTGAAATTCCCCTTATTTGGGGGCAAAAAGGCAGATTCCCCTTATTTTGGGGCAAAACTCAGAAATTTCACTTATTTTGTGGCAAAATTGCAGAAATTTCACTTATTTCAGGAAAAAAGGCAGAAGTTTTCTTTATTTTGGTGCAAAAAGGAAAAAATTCCAAATATTTTGTGGCAAAAATGCAGAAATTACCCTTATTTTGAGGTAAAATGCTGAAATTTCCCTTATTTGGCGGCAAAATAGCAGAAATTTCCCTCATTTTGGGGCAAAATTGCAGAAATTTCACTTATTTAAGGATAATAAGTCAGTAATTTTCCTTATTTTGGGGCAAAAAAGACAGAAATTCCCTTTGTTTGGGAAGAAAAATACAGAAATTCCACTTATTTAGAGGCAAAAAAGCAGAAATTCCCTTTATTTTGGAGCAAAAATGAAGAAATTTCCCTTTTTTATTGCAAAAAGGTATGCATCTTCTTATTTTCGGGCAAAAAGGCAGAAATTCCCAGTATTTTGAAGCAAAATTGCAGAAATTCCCCTATATGTGGGGCAAAAAGGCAGAAATTTCCTATATGTTAGGGCAAAAAGAGAGAAATTCTCCTTATTTTGGGGCAAAACTCAGAAATCCCACTTATTTTGGGGCAAAATTTCAGAAATTTCCCTTATTTTGGGCAAAATTGCAGAAATTTCACTTATTTTGGAAAAAAATTGCAGAAATTTCACTTATTTAAGTAAAAAAAACAGAAATTTTCTTTTTTGGGCAAAAAGTCAGAAATTTCTTTTATTTTGATATAAAATTGCAGAAATTGTTCTTATTTTGGGGCATAAGGCAGAAATTTCCCATATTTTGGGGAAAAATGCAGAAATTCCCCTTAATTTGAGGTAAAAAGGCTGAAATTCCCTTTATTTGGCGGCAAAAAGGCATAAATTCCTCGTATTTTGGAGCAAAATTGCAGAAATTCCTTTAATTATGAAGCAAAAAGGCAGAAATTCCCTATATATTGGGGAAAAAATACAGAAATTCTCCTTATTTGGGGGCAAAACTCAGAATTTTCACTTATTTTGGGGCAAAATTGCAGAAATTTCACTAATTTAAGAAAAAAAGCAGAAATTTTCTTATTTTGGGGCAAAAAGGCAGAAATTTCTTTTATTTTGGGACAAAATTGCAGAAATTTTTTTATTTTTGGGCAAAAAGGCAGAAATTTCCCATATTTTGGGGCAAAAAGGCAGAAATTCCCCTTATTTTGAAGTAAAAGGCTGAAATTCCCCTTATTTGGGGGCAAAAAGGCAGAAATTTCCCTTACTTAGGGGCAAAATTGCAGAAATTTCACTTATTTCAGGGTAATTAGTCAGAAATTTTCCTTATTTTGGGGCAAAAAAGACAGAAATTCACTTTGTTTTGGGGGAAAAAGACAGAAATTCCACTTATTTAGAGGCAAAAAAGCAGAAATTCCCCTTATTTTGGAGCAAAAATGAAGAAATTTCCCTTTTTTATGGCAAAAAGATATGCATTCTTCTTATTTTGGCAAAAAGGCAGAAATTCCCCGTATTTTGGAGCAAAATTGCAGAAATCCCCTAATTGTGGGGCAAAAATGCGGAAATTCCCTATATGTTGGGGCAAAAAGACAGAAATTCTCCTTATTTTGGGGCAAACTCAGAAATTTCAGTTCTTTTGGGGCAAAATTGCAGAAATTTCACTTATTTCAGAAAAAAAGGAGAAATTTTCTTATTTTGGGGCAAAAAGGCAGAAATATCTTTTATTTTGGTACAAAATTGCAGAAATTTTTCTTATTTTTGGGCAAAAAGGCAGAAATTTCCCATATTTTGGGAAAAATGCAAAAATTCCCCTTATTTTGAGGTAAAAATGCTGAAATTCCCCTTATTTGGGGGCAAAAAGGCAGAAATTCCCCTTATTTTGGGACAAAACTCAGATATTTCACTTATTTTGTGGCAAAATTGCAGAAATTTCACTTATTTCAGGAAAAAAGGCAGAAGTTTTCCTTATTTTGGTGCAAAAAGAAAAAAATTCCAAATATTTTGTGGCAAAAATGCAGAAATTCCCCTTATCTTGAGGTAAAAAGGCTGAAATTTCCTTTATTTGGGGGCAAAAAGGCAGAAATTTCCCTTATTTTGGGGCAAAATTGCAGAAATTTCACTTATTTCAGAAAAAAAGCAGAAATTTTCTTTTTTGGGGCTAAAAGTCAGAAATTTCTTTTATATTGGTACAAAATTGCAGAAATTGTTCTTATTTTGGAGCAAAAAGGCAGACATTTCCCATATTTTGGGGCAAAAATGCAGAAATTCCCCTTATTTTGAGGTAAAATGCTGAAATTTCCCTTATTTGGCGGCAAAATAGCAGAAATTTCCCTTATTTTGGGCAAAATTGCAGAAATTTCACTTATTTTGGGGAAAAATTGCAGAAATTTCACTTATTTAAGTAAAAAAAAGCAGAAATTTTCTTTTTTGGGCAAAAAGTCAGAAATTTCTTTTATTTTGATATAAAATTGCAGAAATTGTTCTTATTTTGGGGAATAAGGCAGAAATTTCTCATATTTTGGGGAAAAATGTAGAAATTCCCTTTATTTTGAGGTAAAAAGGCTGAAATTCCCTTTATTTGGGGGCAAAAAGGCTGAAATTCCTCGTATTTTGGAGCAAAATTGCAGAAATTCCTTTAATTGTGGGGCAAAAAGGCAGAAATTCCCAATATGTTGGACAAGAAGACAGAAATTCTCTTTATTTTGGGGCAAAACTCAGAAATTCCACTTATTTTGGGGCAAAATTCCAGAAATTTTCCTTTTTTTGGGGGCAAAATTGCAGAAATTTCACTTATTTTGGGGAAAAATTGCAGAAATTTCACTTATTTAATAAAAAAGCAGAAATTTTCTTTTTTCGGGCAAAAAGTAAGAAATTTCTTTTATTTTGGTACAAAATTGCAGAAATTGTTCTTATTTTGGGGCAAAAAGGAAGGAATTTCCCATATTTTGGGGCAAAAATGCAGAAATTCCCCTTATTTTGAGATAAAAAGGCTGAAATTCCCTTTATTTGGGGGCAAAATGCAGAAATCCCCCGTATTTTGGAGCAAAATTGCAGAAATTCCTTTAATTGTGGGGCAAAAAGACAGAAATTTCCTATATGTTGGAGCAAAAAGACAGAAATTCTCCTTATTTTGGGGCAAAACTCGGAAATTTCACTTCTTTTGGGGCAAAATTCCAGAAATTTTCTTATTTTGGGGCAAAATTGCAGAAATTTCACTTATTTTGGGGAAACATTGCAGAAATTTCACTTATTTAAGTAAAAAAAAGCAAAAATTTTCTTTTTTGAGGCAAAAAGTCAGAAATTTATTTTATTTTGGTACAAAATTGCAGAAATTGTTCTTATTTTGGGGCAAAAAGGCAGAAATCTCCCATATTTTGGAGCAAAAATGCAGAAATTCCCTTTATTTTGAGGTTAAAAGGCTGAAAATCTTTTTATTTGGAGGCAAAAACGCAGAAATTCCCCATATTTTGAAGCAAAATTGCAGAAATTCCTTTAATTGTGGGGCAAAAAGGCAGAAATTCCCAATATGTTGGACAAAAAGACAGAAATTCTCTTTATTTTGGGACAAAACTCAGAAATTCCACTTATTTTGGGGCAAAATTCCAGAAATTTCCCTTATATTGAGGCAAAATTGCAGAAATTTCACTTATTTTGGGGCAAAATTGCAGAAATTTCACTTATTTCAGAAAAAAAGCAGAAATTTTCGATTTTGGGGAAAAAAGGCAGAAACTGCTTTTATTTTGGTACAAAATTGCAGAAATTTTTCTTATTTTGGGGCAAAAGGCAGACATTTCCAATATTTTGGGGCAAAAATGCAGAAATTCCCCTTATTTTGAGGTAAAATGCTGAAATTTCCCTTATTTGGCGGCAAAAAGGCAGAAATTTCCCTCATTTTGGGGCAAAATTGCAGAAATTTCACTTATTTCAGGATAATAAGTCAGTAATTTTCCTTATTTTAGGGCAAAAAAGACAGAAATTCCCTTTGTTTGGGAAGAAAAATACAGAAATTCCACTTATTTAGAGGCAAAAAAGCAGAAATTCCCTTTATTTTGGAGCAAAAATGAAGAAATTTCCCTTTTTATTGCAAAAAGGTATGCATCTTCTTATTTTCGGGCAAAAAGGCAGAAATTCCCAGTATTTTGAAGCAAAATT
This sequence comes from Micromys minutus, assembly GCF_963924665.1. NCBI lineage: Eukaryota > Metazoa > Chordata > Mammalia > Rodentia > Muridae > Micromys > Micromys minutus. Next base: position 10,187,123 of record NW_027667467.1, read on the forward strand.
GCAGAAATTCCCCTATTTGTGGGGCAAAAAGGCAGAAATTTCCTATATGTTAGGGCAAAAGAAAGAAATTCTCATTATTTTGGGGCAAAACTCAGAAATCCCACTTATTTTGGGACAAAATTTCAGATTTCCCTTATTTTGGGCAAAATTGCAGAAATTTCACTTATTTTGGGGAAAAATTGCAGAAATTTCACTTATTTAAGTAAAAAAAAGCAGAAATTTTCTTTTTTGGGCAAAAAGTCAGAAATTTCTTTTATTTTGATATAAAATTGCAGAAATTGTTCTTATTTTGGGGCATAAGGCAGAAATTTCCCATATTTTGGGGAAAAATGCAGAAATTCCCCTTATTTTGAGGTAAAAAGGCTGAAATTCCCGTTATTTGGGGGCAAAAGGCAGAAATTCCTCGTATTTTGGAGCAAAATTGCAGAAATTCCTTTAATTGTGGGGCAAAAAGGCAGAAATTCCCAATATGTTGGACCAAAAAACAGAAATTCTCTTTATTTTGGGGCAAAACTCAGAAATTCTACTTATTTTGGGGCAAAATTCCAGAAATTTTCCTTTTTTGGGGGCAAAATTGCAGAAATTTCACTTATTTTGGGGAAAAATTGCAGAAATTTCACTTATTTCAGTAAAAAAGCAGAAATTTTCTTATTTTGGGGCAAAAAGGCAGAAATTTCTTTTATTTTGGTACAATATTGCAGAATTTGTTCTTATTTTGGGGCAAAAAGGCAGAAATTTCCCATATTTAGGTGCAAAAATGCAGAAATTCCCCTTATTTTGAGTTAAAAAGGCTGAAATTCCCTTTATTTGGGGGCAAAAAGGCAGAAATTTTTCTCATTTTGGGGCAAAATTGCAGAAATTTCACTTATTTCAGGGTAATAAATCAAAAATTTTCCTTATTTTGGGGCAAAGAAGACAGAAATTCCCTTTGTTTTAGGGGAAAAAAACAGAAATTCCACTTATTTAGAGCCAAAAAAAGCAGAAATTCCCCTTATTTTGGAGCAAAAATGAAGAAATTTCCCTTTTTTATGGCAAAAAGATATGCATTCTTCTTATTTTCGGGCAAAAAGGCAGAAAATCCCCGTATTTTGGAGCAAAATTGCAGAAATTCCTTTAATTGTGGAGCAAAAAGGCAGAAATTCCCTATATATTGGGGCAAAAATACAGAAATTCTCCTTATTTGGGGGCAAAACTCAGAATTTTCACTTATTTTGGGGCAAAATTGCAGAAATTTCACTTATTTAAGAAAAAAAGCAAAAATTTTCTTATTTTGCGGCAAAAAGGCAGAAATTTCTTTTATTTTGATACAAAATTGCAGAAATTTTTCTTATTTTGGGGCAAAAAGGCAGAAATTTCCCATATTTTGGGGCAAAAAGGCAGAAATTCCCCTTATTTTGAAGTAAAAAGGCTGAAATTCCCCTTATTTGGGGGCAAAAAGGCAGAAATTTCCCTTATTTAGAGGCAAAATTGCAGAAATTTCACTTATTTCAGGGTAATTAGAAAGAAATTTTCCTTATTTTGGGGCAAAAAAACAGAAATTCACTTTGTTTTGGGGGGAAAAGACAGAAATTCCACTTATTTAGAGGCAAAAAAGCAGAAATTCCCCTTATTTGGGAGCAAAAATGAAGAAATTTCCCTTTTTTATGGCAAAAAGATATGCATTCTTCTTATTTTCGGGCAAAAAGGCAGAAAATCCCCGTATTTTGGAGCAAAATTGCAGAAATTCCTTTAATTGTGGGGCAAAAAGGCAGAAATTACCAATATGTTGGACAAAAAAACAGAAATTCTCTTTATTTTGGGGCAAAACTCAGAAATTCCACTTATTTTGGGGCAAAATTCCAGAAATTTTCCTTTTTTGGGGCAAAATTGCAGAAATTTCACTTATTTTGGGGAAAAATTGCAGAAATTTCACTTATGTCAGTAAAAAAGCAGAAATTTTCTTATTTTGGGGCAAAAAGGCAGAAATTTCTTTTATTTTGGTACAAAATTGCAGAAATTGTTCTTATTTTGGGGCAAAAAGGCAGAAATTTCCCATATTTAGGTGCAAAAATGCAGAAATTCCCCTTATTTTGAGTTAAAAAGGCTGAAATTCCCTTTATTTGGGGGCAAAAAGGCAGAAATTTTTCTCATTTTGGGGCAAAATTGCAGAAATTTCACTTATTTCAGGGTAATAAGTCAGAAATTATCCTTATTTTGGGGCAAAGAAGACAGAAATTCCCTTTATTTTAGGGGAAAAAACAGAAATTCCACTTATTTAGAGCCAAAAAAGCAGAAATTCCCCTTATTTTGGAGCAAAAATGAAGAAATTTCCCTTTTTTATGGCAAAAAGATATGCATTCTTCTTATTTTCGGGCAAAAAGGCAGAAAATCCCCGTATTTTGGAGCAAAATTGCAGAAATTCCTTTAATTGTGGGGCAAAAAGCAGAAATTCCCTATATATTGGGGAAAAATACAGAAATTCTCCTTATTTGGGGGCAAAACTCAGAATTTTCACTTATTTTGGGGCAAAATTGCAGAAATTTCACTTATTTAAGAAAAAAAAGCAGAAATTTTCTTATTTTGGGGCAAAAAGGCAGAAATTTCTTTTATTTTGGTACAAAATTGCAGAAATTTTTCTTATATTGGGGCAAAAAGGCAGAAATTTCCCATATTTTGGGGCAAAATGGCAGAAATTCCCCTTATTTTGAAGTAAAAAGGCTGAAATTCCCCTTATTTGGGGGCAAAAAGGCAGAAATTTCCCTTATTTAGGGGCAAAATTGCAGAAATTTCACTTATTTCAGGGTAATTAGTCAGAAATTTTCCTTATTTTGGGGCAAAAAAGACAGAAATTCACTTTGCTTTGGGGGAAAAAGACAGAAATTCCACTTATTTAGAGGCAAAAAAGCAGAAATTCCCCTTATTTTGGAGAAAAAATGAAGAAATTTCCCTTTTTTATGGCAAAAAGATATGCATTCTTCTTATTTTCGGGCAAAAAGGCAAAAATTCCCCGTATTTTGGAGCAAAATTGCAGAAATCCCATAATTGTGGGGCAAAAATGCAGAAATTCCCTATATGTTGGGGCAAAATTCAGAAATTTCACTTATTTTAGGGCAAAATTGCAGAAATTTCACTTATTTCAGAAAAAAAAGCAGAAATTTTCTTATTTTGGGGCAAAAAGGCAGAAATTTCTTTTATTTTGGTACAAAATTGCAGAAATTTTTCTTATTTTGGGCAAAAAGGCAGAAATTTCCCATATTTTGGGAAAAATGCAAAAATTCCCCTTATTTTGAGGTAAAAATGCTGAAATTCCCCTTATTTGGGGGCAAAAAGGCAGAAATTCCCCTTATTTTGGGGCAAAACTCAGAAATTTCACTTATTTTGTGGCAAAATTGCAGAAATTTCACTTATTTCAGAAAAAAAGGCAGAAGTTTTCCTTATTTTGGTGCAAAAAGGAAAAAATTCCAAATATTTTGTGGCAAAAATGCTGAAATTCCCCTTATTTTGAGGTAAAAAGGCTGAAATTTCCTTTATTTGGGGGCAAAAAGGCAGAAATTTCCCTTATTTTGGGGCAAAATTGCAGAAAATTCACTTATTTCAGAAAAAAAGCAGAAATTTTCTTTTTTGGGGCTAAAAGTCAGAAATTTCTTTTATTTTGGTACAAAATTGCAGAAATTGTTCTTATTTTGGGGCAAAAAGGCAGACATTTCCCATATTTTGGGGCAAAAATGCAGAAATTCCCCTTATTTTGAGGTAAAATGCTGAAATTTCCCTTATTTGGGGGCAAAAAGGCAGAAATTTCCCTCATTTTGGGGCAAAATTGCAGAAATTTCACTTATTTCAGGATAATAAGTCAGTAATTTTCCTTATTTTGGGGCAAAAAAGACAGAAATTCCCTTTGTTTGGGAAGAAAAATACAGAAATTCCACTTATTTAGAGGCAAAAAAGCAGAAATTCTTTTTATTTTGGAGCAAATATGAAGAAATTTCCCTTTTTTATTGCAAAAAGGTATGCATCTTCTTATTTTCGGGCAAAAAGGCAGAAATTCCCAGTATTTTGAAGCAAAATTGCAGAAATTCCCCTATATGTGGGGCAAAAAGGCAGAAATTTCCTATATGTTAGGGCAAAAAGAGAGAAATTCTCCTTATTTTGGGGCAAAACTCAGAAATCCCACTTATTTTGGGGCAAAATTTCAGAAATTTCCCTTATTTTGGGCAAAATTGCAGAAATTTCACTTATTTTGGGGAAAAATTGCAGAAATTTCACTTATTTAAGTAAAAAAAAGCAGAAATTTTCTTTTTTGGGCAAAAAGTCAGAAATTTCTTTTATTTTGGTATAAAATTGCAGAAATTGTTCTTATTTTGGGGCATAAGGCAGAAATTTCTCATATTTTGGGGAAAAATGCAGAAATTCCCCTTATTTTGAGGTAAAAAGGCTGAAATTCCCTTTATTTGGGGGCAAAAAGGCTGAAATTCCTCGTATTTTGGAGCAAAATTGCAGAAATTCCTTTAATTGTGGGGCAAAAAGTCAGAAATTCCCAATCTGTTGGACAAAAAGACAGAAATACTCTTTATTTTGGGGCAAAACTCAGAAATTCCACATATTTTGGGGCAAAATTCCAGAAATTTTTTTTTGGGGGGGCAAAATTGCAGAAATTTCACTTATTTTGGGGAAAAATTGCAGAAATTTCACTTATTTAATAAAAAAAAGCAGAAATTTTCTTTTTTCGGGCAAAAAGTCAGAAATTTCTTTTATTTTGGTACAAAACTGCAAAAATTGTTCTTATTTTGGGGCAAAAAGGAAGGAATTTCCCATATTTTGGGGCAAAAATGCAGAAATTCCCCTTATTTTGAGATAAAAAGGCTGAAATTCCCTTTATTTGGGGGCAAAATGCAGAAATCCCTTGTATTTTGGAGCAAAATTGCAGAAATTCCTTTAATTGTGGGGCAAAAAGGCAGAAATTCCCTATATGTTGGAGCAAAAAGACAGAAATTCTCCTTATTTTGGGGCAAAACTCAGAAATTTCACTTATTTTGGGGCAAAATTCCAGAAATTTTCTTTATTTTGGGGCAAAATTGCAGAAATTTCACTTATTTTGGGGAAAAATTGCAGAAATTTCACTTATTTAAGTAAAAAAAAGCAAAAATTTTCTTTTTTGAGGCAAAAAGTCAGAAATTTATTTTATTTTGGTACAAAATTGCAGAAATTGTTCTTATTTTGGGGCAAAAAGGCAGAAATCTCCCATATTTTGGGGCAAAAATGCAGAAATTCCCTTTATTTTGAGGTAAAAAGGCTGAAATTCTTTTTATTTGGAGGCAAAAAAGCAGAAATTCCCCGTATTTTGAGGCAAAATTGCAGAAATTCCTTTAATTGTGGGGCAAAAAGGCAGAAATTCCCAATATGTTGGACAAAAAGACAGAAATTCTCTTTATTTTGGGGCAAAACTCAGAAATTCCACTTATTTTGGGCAAAATTCCAGAAATTTCCCTTATATTGGGGCAAAATTGCAGAAATTTCACTTATTTTGGGGCAAAATTGCAGAAATTTCACTTATTTCAGAAAAAAAGCAGAAATTTTTGATTTTGGGGAAAAAGGGCAGAAACTGCTTTTATTTTGGTACAAAATTGCAGAAATTTTTCTTATTTTGGGGCAAAAGGCAGAAATTTCCCATATTTTGGGGCAAAAATGCAGAAATTCCCCTTATTTTGAGGTAAAAATGCTGAAATTCCTTTTATTTGGGGGCAAAAAGGCAGAAATTTCCTTTATTTTGGGGCAAAATTCCAGAAATTTCCCTTATATTGGGGCAAAATTGCAGAAATTTCACTTATTTTGGGGCAAAATTGCAGAAATTTCAATTATTTCAAAAAAAAGCAGAAATTTTTTTATTTTGGGGAAAAAAGGCATAAACTGCTTTTATTTTGGTACAAAATTGCAAAAATTTTTCTTATTTTGGGGCTAAAGGCAGAAATTTCCCATATTTTGGGGCAAAAATGCAGAAATTCCCCTTATTTTGAGGTAAAAATGCTGAAAATCCTTTTATTTGGGGGCAAAAAGGCAGAAATTTCCCTTATTTTGGGGCAAAATTGCAGAAATTTCACTTAATTTAGGGTAATAAGTCAGAGATTTTCCTTATTTTGGAGCAAAAAAAAAAATTTCCTTTGTTTTGGGGGGAAAAGACAGAAATTCCACTTATTTAGAGGCAAAAAAGCAGAAATTCCCATTATTTTGGAGCAAAAATGAAAAAATTTCCCTTTTTTATGGCAAAAAGGTATGCATTCTTCTTATTTTCGGGAAAAGGTAGAAATTCCCCGTATTTTGGAGCAAAATTGCAGAAATTCCACTAATTGTGGGGCAAAAAGGAGAAATTCCCTATATGGTGGGGCAAAAAGACAGAATTTCTCCTTATTTTGGGGCAAAACTCAGAAATTTCACATATTTTGGGGCAAAATTGCAGAAATTTCACTTATTTCAGAAAAAAAGGCAGAAATTTTCTTATTTTGGGGCAAAAAGGCAGAAATTTCTTTTATTTTTGTACAAAATTGCAGAAATTGTTCTTATTTTGGGGCAAAAAGGCAGAAATTTCCCATATTTTGGGGCAAAAATGCAGAAATTCCTTTTATTTTGAGGTAAAAAGGCTGAAATTCCCTTTATTTGGGGGCAAAAAGGCAAAATTTCTCTCATTTTGGGGCAAAATTGCAGAAATTTCACTTATTTCAGTGTAATAAGTCAGAAATTTTCCTTATTTTGGGGCAAAAAAGACAGAAATTTTTTTTGTTTTTGGGGAAAACGACAGAAATCTACTTATTTAGAGGCAAAAAAGCAGAAATTCCCCTGATTTTTGAGCAAAAATGAAGAAATTTCCCTTTTTTTGGCAAAAAGAAATGCATTCTTCTTACTTTTGGGCAAAAAGGCAGAAATTCCCCGTATTTTTGAGCAAAATTGCAGATATTCCCCTAATTGTGGGGCAAAAAGGCAGAAATTCACTATATGTTGAGGGAAAAATACAGAAATTCTTCTTATTTTGGGGCAAAACTCTGAAGATTCACTTATTTTGGGGCAAAATTGCAGAAATTTCACTAATTTCAGAAAAAAAGCAGAAATTTTCTTATTTTGGGGTAAAAAAGCAGAAATTTCTTTTATTTTGGTACAAAATTGCAGAAATTTTTCTTATTTTGGGGCAAAAATGCAGAAATTTCCCATATTTTGGGGCAAAAATGCAGGAATTCCTATTATTTTGAGGTAAAAAGGCTGAAATTCCCTTTATTTGGGGGCAAAAAGGCAGAAATTTCCCTTATTTTTGGACAAAATTGCAGAAATTTCACTTATTTCAGGGTAATAAGTCAGAAATTTTCCTTATTTTGGGGCAAAAAAGACAGAAATTTCCTTTGTATTGAAGGAAAAAAAACAGAAATTCCACTTATTTAGAGCCAAAAAAGCAGAAATTCCCCTTATTTTGGAGCAAAAATGAAGAAATTTTCCTTTTTTATGGCAAAAAGGTATGCATCTTCTTATTTTAGGGCAAAAATGCAGAAATTCCCAGTATTTTGAAGCAAAATTTCAGAAATTCCCTTAATTGTGGGGCAAAGAGGCAGAAATTCCCTATATGTTGGGGCAAAAATACAGAAATTCTCTTTATTTTGGGGCAAAACTCAGAAATTCCACTTATTTTGGGGCAAAATTCCAGAAATTTCCCTTATTTTGGGGCAAAATTGCAGAAATTTCACTTATTTTGGGGCAGTATTGCAGAAATTTCACTTATTTCAGAAAAAAAGCAGAAATTTTCTTATTTTGGGTCAAAAAGGCAGAAATTTATATTATTTTGGTACAAAATTGCAGAAATTTTTTTATTTTGGGCAAAAAGGCAGAAATTTCCCATATTTTGGGGCAAAAATGCAGAAATTCTTTATATTTTGAGGTAAAAAGGCAGAAATTCCCATTATTTTGGGGCAAAAAGGCAGAATTTCACCTTATTTTGGGGTAAAATTGCAGAAATTTCACATATTGAAGGGCAAAAAGGCCGAAATTAACCATATTTTGGGGCAAAATTGCAGAAATTTTACTTATTTCAGGGTAATAAGTTAGAAATTTTCCTTATTTTGGGGCAAAAAAGACAGAAATTCCCTTTGTTTTGGGGGAAAAAGACAGAAATTCGACTTATTTAGAGGCAAAAAGGCAGAAATTCCCCTTATTTTGGAGCAAAAATGAAGAAATTTCAATTTTTTATGGCAAAAGTGTATGCATTCCCTTTATTTTCGGGCAAAAAATCAGAAATTCCCCGTATTTTTGAGCAAAATTGCAGAAATTCCCCTAATTGTGGGGCAAAAAGGCAGAAATTCCCTATATGTTGGGGCAAAAAGAGAGAAATTCTCCTTATGTTGGGGCAAAACTCAGAAATTCCACTTATTTTAGGGAAAAATTCCAGAAATTTCGCTTATTTTGGGGAAAAATTGCAGAAATGTCACTTATTTTGGGACAAAATTGCAGAAATTTCACTCATTTCGGGAAAAAAAGGCAGAAATTTTCTTTATATTTGGGCAAAAAGGCAGAAAATCCTAATATTTTGTGGCAAAAATGCAGAAATTCCCCTTATTCAAGGTAAAAAGGATGAAAATCTCCTTATTTGGGGGCAAAAAGTCAAAAATTTCCCTTATTTTCGGGCAAAATTGCAGAAATTTCACTTATTTCAAGGTAATAAGTCAGAAATTTTCCTTATTTTGGGGAAAAAAGACAGAAATTCCCTTTGTTTTGGGGGAAAAAGAAAGAAATTCCACTTATTTAGAGGTAAAAAGGCTGAAATTCCCCTTATTTTGGAGCAAAAATGAAGAAATTTCCCTTTTTTATGGCAAAAAGGTATGCATTCTTCTTATTTTCGGGCAAAAAAACAGAAATTCCCCGTATTTTAAAGCAAAATTGCAGAAATTCCCCTAATTGTAGGGCAAAAAGGCACAAATTCCCTATATGTTGGGGCAAAAAGACAGAAATTCTCCTTATTTTGGCGCAAAACTTAGAAATTCCACTTATTTTGGGGCAAAATTTTAGGAATTTCCCTAATTTTGGGGCAAAATTGCAGAAATTTCACTTATTTTCTGGCAAAATTACAGAAATTTCACTTATTTCAGGGGAAAATGAAAAATTTTCTTATTTTGAGGCAAAAAGGCAGAAATTTCTTTTATTTTGGTACAAAATTGCCGAAATTTTTTTTATTTTGAGCAAAAAGGCAGAAATTTCCCATATTTTGGGGCAAAAATGCAGAAATTCTTCTTATTTTGAGGTAGAAAGGCAGAAATTCCCATTATTTTCGGGCAAAAAGGCAGAAATTCACCTTATTTTGGGGTAAAATTGCAGAAATTTCACATATTGAAGGGCAAAAAGGCAGAAATTAACCTTATTTTGGGGCAAAATTGCAGAAATTTTACTTCTTTCAGGGTAATAAGTTAAAAATTTTCCTTATTTTGAAGCAAAAAAGACAGAAATTCCCTTTGTTTTGGAGGAAAAAGACAGAAATTCGACTTATTTAGAGGCAAAAAGGAAGAAATTCCCCTTATTTTGGAGCAAAAATGAAGAAATTTCAATTTTTTATGGCAAAAGGGTATGCATTCCCCTTATTTTCGGGCAAAAAGGCAGAAATTCCCCGTATTTTTGAGCAAAATTGCAGAAATTCCCCTAATTGTGGGGCAAAAAGGCAGAAATTCCCTATATGTTTGGACAAAAGGAGAGAAATTCTCCTTATGTTGGGGCAAAACTCAGAAATTCCACTTATTTTGGGGAAAATTTCCAGAAATTTCCCTTATTTTGGGGCAAAATTGCAGAAATGTCACATATTTTGGGGCAAAATTGCAGAAATTTCACTCATTTTAGGGAAAAAAGGCAGAAATTTTCTTTATTTTTGGGCAAAAAGGCAGAAAATCCTAATATTTTGTGGCAAAAATGCAGATATTCCCCTTATTTCAAGGTAAAAAGGATGAAAATCCCCTTATTTGGGGGCAAAAAGTCAAAAATTTCCCTTATTTTGGGGCAAAATTGCAGAAATTTCACTTATTTCAAGGTAATAAGTCAGAAATTTCCCTTATTTTGGGGCAAAAAAGACAGAAATTCCCTTTGTTTTGGGGGAAAAAGAAAGAAATTCCACTTATTTAGAGGCAAAAAAGCAGAAATTCCACTTATTTTGGAGCAAAAATGAAGAAATTTCCCTTTTTTATGGCAAAAAGGTATGCATTCTTCTTATTTTCGGGCAAAAAGGCAGAAATTCCCCGTATTTTGGAGCAAAATTGAAGAAATTCCCCTAATTGTGTGGCAAAAAGGTAGAAATTACCTATATGTTGGGGCAAAAAAACAGAAATTCTCCATATTTCGGGGCAAAACTCAGAAATTCCACTTATTTTGGGGCAAAATTCCAGAAATTTCCCTTATTTTGGGGCAAAATTGCAGAAATTTCACTTATTTTGAAGCAAAATTGCAGAAATTTCACTAATTTCTGGGAAAAAAGGCAGAACTTTTCTTATTTTGGGGCAAAAAGGCAGAAATTCCTAATATTTTGTGGCAAAAATGCAGAAATTCCCCTTATTTTGAGGTAAAAAGGCTGAAATTCCCTTTATTTGGGAGCAAAAAAGCAGAAATTTTCCTTATTTTGGGGCAAAATTGCAGAAATTTCACTTATTTCAGGATAAAAAGTCAGAAATTCCCCTTATTTTGGGGCAAAAAAGACAGAAAATCCTTTTGTTTGGGAAAAAAGACAGAAATTCCACTTATTTTGAGGCAAAAAGGCAGAAATTCCCCTTATTTTGGAGCAAAAATAAAGAAATTTCCCTTTTTTATGGCAAAAAGGTATGCATTCCCCTTATTTTCGGGCAAAAAGGCAGAAATTCCCTTTACTTTGGGGCAAAAATCAGAAATTCCCCTTATTTTGGGGCAAAATTGCAGAAATTTCACATATTTTGGGGCAAAATTGCAGAAATTTACCTTATTTTCAGGCAAAATTGCAGAAATTTCCCTTATTTGGGCAAAATTGCAGAAATTTCACTTATTTTCAGGTAAAAAGGCTGAAATTTCCTTTATTTTGGGGCAAAAAGAGAGAAATTCCCCTTATTTGGAGCAAATTAGCAGAAATTTTTCTTATTTTGGGGCAAAAAGGCAGAAATTCCTTATATTTTGGGGCAAAAAGGCAGGAATTCCCCTTATTTTGAGGTAATAAGGCTGAAATTCCCCTTATTTTAGAGCAAAAATGGTGAAATTCACCTTATTTTAGGGTAAAATTGCAGAAATTTCAAATATTTCAGGGCAAAATGCCAGAAAATCCCCTTATTTTGGGGCAAAAAGATGAAATACCTAATTTTTGGCTAAAATTGAAGAAATTTCACTTATTTCGGGACAAAAAGCAGAAATTCCACATAATTTCAGGCAAAAAGGCAGAAATGACCCGTATTTTGGCGCAAAATTGCAGAAATTCCCCTAATATTGGTGCAAAAATGCAGAAATTCCCTTTATTTTGGGGCAAAAAGGCAGGAATTCTCCATATTTTGGTGTAAAAAGGCTGAAATTCCCTTTATTTTGAGGTAAAATGCTGAAATTCCCCATATTTTGGGACAAAATGCAGAAATTCCTTTCATTTTGGGCCAAAAAGGCACAAATTTCCCTTATTTTCGGGCAAAATTGCAGAAATTTCATTTATTTCAGGGCAAAAAGTCATAAATTCCCCTTATTTTGGGGCAAAAAGAAGAAATTTCTTTTATTATGGTACAAAATTGAAGAAATTTTTCTTATTTTGGAACAAAAAGTCAGAAATTCCTTGTATTTTGAAGTAAAATTGCAGAAATTCTCATAATTTTTGAGAAAAAAGGCAGAAATTCTACTTATTTTAAGGCAAAGAGACAGAAAATCTCCATTTTTCGGGAGCAAACAGTCAGAAATTCCCCTTATTTTGGGGCAAAATTGCAGAAATTTCATTTACATTGGGGCAAAATTGCAGAAATTTCTTTTATTTTGGGGCAAAATTGCAGAAATTTCAATTATTTCAGGGAAAAAAGGCGGAAATTTTCTTTTTTTGGGGCAAAAAAGCAGAAATTTTTTTTATTTTGTTACAAAATTGCAGAAATTTTTCTTATTTTGGGGCAAAAATTCAGAAATTCCCCATATTTTGGGGCAAAAAGGCAGAAATTCCCCTTATTTTGAGGTAAAAAGGCTGAAATTCCCCATATTTTGGGATAAAATTGCAGAAATTTCCCTTATTTGGGGGCAAAAAGGCAGAAAATTCACTTAATTTTGGGTAAAAAGGCAGAAATTCCTCGTATTTTGCAGCAAAATTGAAGAAATTCACCTAATTTTGGTGCAAAAATGCAGAAATTCCCTTTATTTTGGGGGCAAAAAGGCAGAAATTTTCCATATTTTGGGGCAAAAAGGTAGAAATTCCCTTTATTTTGAGGTAATAAGGCTGAAATTCCCCTTATTTTGGGGCAAATAGACAGAAATTTCGTTTATTTTGGAGAAAAGGCAGAAATTGCACTTATTTTGAGTTAAAAAGGTGGAAAATTCCCTTATTTTGTGGCAAAAATGAAGAAATTTCCTTTTTTTATGGAAAAAAGGTATACGTTCCCTTTATTTTCGGGCAAAAAGGCAGAAATTCCCTGTATTTTGGAGCAAAATTGCAGAAATTCCTCTAATTTTTGGGCAAAAAGGCAGAAATTCCTTTTATTTTAGGGTAAAACTGCAGACATTTCACTTATTTCGCCGCAAAATGGCAGAAATTTCCCTTATTTTCGGCGAAAAAGGCAGAAAATCCCCGTATTTTGGAACAAAATTGCAGAAATTCACCTGATTTTGGGGTAAAAAATACAGTAATTTTCTTTATTTTGGGGCAAAAAGGCAGAAATTCTCCTTATTTTGGGGCAAAAGGCAGAAAGTCCCCTTATTTTAAGGCAAAATTGCACAAATTTCCCTTATTTGGGGGCAAAAAACAGAAATTCCCCTTATTTTGGGGCAAAATTGCAGAAATTTCCTTTATTATGGGGAAAAATTGCAGAAATTTCCCTTATTTTAGGGCAAAATTGCAGAAATTTCACTTATTTCAGAGAAAAAAGCAAAATTTTTTTTTATTTTGGGGAAAAGGCAGAAATTCCCATTATTTTGGGGCAAAAAAACAGAAATTCACCTTATTTTGTGGTAAAAGTGCAGAAATTTCACATATTTCAGGGCAAAAAGGCAGAAATTCCCCTTCTTTTGGGGCAAAAATGAAGAAATTCCCCTTATTTTGGGATAAAATTGCAGAAATTTCCCTTACTTGGGGGCAAAAAGGCAGAAAATCCACTTAATTTCGGGTAAAAAGGCAGAAATTCCTCGTATTTTGGAGCAAAATTGCAGAAACTCCCCTAATATTGGGGCAAAAATGCAGAAATTCCCTTTATTTGGGGCAAAAAGGCAGAAGTTCCTTTTATTTTCGGGAAAAGAGGCAATAATTCCCTGTATTTTGAAGCAAAATTGCAGAAACTCCCCTAATTTTGGGGCAAAAAGGCAGAAATTCCCTTTATTTTGGGGCAAAAATAGAAAAATTCTCCTTATTTTGGGGCAAAAATCAAAAATTTCCCTTATTTTGGGGCAAAATTTTAGAAATTTCTTTTATTTTGTTACAGAATTGCAGAAATTTTTCTTATTTTGTGGCAAAAAGGCAGAAATTACCCATATTTTGGTGCAAAAAGGCTGAAATTCCCCTTATTTTGAGGTAAAATCCTGAAATTCCCCATATTTTGGGGCAAAAAGGCAGAAATTCCCCTCATTTTGGGGCAAAAAGGCACAAATTTCCCATATTTTCGGGCATAATTGCAGGAATTTCATTTAATTCAGGGCAAAAAGTCAGAAATTCCTCTTATTTTGGGGCAAAAAGCAGAAATTTCTTTTATTATGGTACAAAAATAAAAAATTTTCTTTATTTTGGAACAAAAAGGCAAAAATTACCCATATTTTGGGGAAAAAGGCAGAAATTCCCCTTATTTTGAGGAAAAAAGGCTGAAATTCCCGTTATTTTGGTGCAAAAATGCAGAATTCCCTTTATTTTGGGGCAAAAAGGCAGAAATTCCCTATATTTTAGGCAAAAAGGCAGAAATTCCCTTTATTTTGAGGTAATAAGGCTGAAATTCTTCTTATTTTGGGGCAAAAGGCAGAAATTCCTTTTATTTTAGGGCAAAATTGCAGAAATTTCCCTTATTTGGGGCAAAAAACAGAAATTCCCCTTATTTTGGGGCAAAATTGCAGAAATTTCCCTTATTATGAGGAAAAATTGCAGAAATTTCCCTTATTTTAGGGCAAAATTGCAGAAATTTCACTTATTTCAGAGAAAAAAAGCAAAAATTTTTCTTATTTTGAAGCAAAGAGGCAGAAATTCCCATTATTTTGGGGCAAAAAGGCAGAAATTCACCTTATTTTGGTGAAAAATTGCAGAAATTTCACATATTTCAGGGCAAAAAGGCAGAAATTCCCCTTATTTTGAAACAAAAATGAAGAAATTCCCCTTATTTTGGGATAAAATTGCAGAAATTTCTCTTATTTGGGGGCAAAAAGGCAGAAAATCCACTTAATTTCGGGTAAAAAGGCAGAAATTCCTCGTATTTTGGAGCAAAATTGCAGAAACTCCCCTAATATTGGGGCAAAAATGCAGAAATTCTTTTAATTTTGAGCAAAAAGGCAGAAGTTCCTTTGATTTTCGGGAAAAGAGGCAGAAATTCCCTGTATTTTGAAGCAATATTGCAGAAACTCCCCTAATTTTGGGGCAAAAAGTCAGAAATTCCCTTTATTTTGGGGCAAAAATAGAAAAATTCTCCTTATTTTGGGGCCAAAATCAGAAATTTCACTTATTTTGGGGCAAAATTTTAGAAATTTCTTTTATTTTGTTACAGACTTGCATAAATTTTTCTTATTTTGTGGCAAAAAGGCAGAAATTCCCCATATTTTGGTGCGAAAAGGCTGAAATTCCCCTTATTTTGAGGTAAAATCCTGAAATTCCCCATATTTTGGGGCAAAAAGGCAGAAATTCCCCTCATTTTGGGGAAAAAAGGCACAAATTTCCCTTATTTTCGGGCATAATTGCAGGAATTTCATTTATTTCAGGGCAAAAAGTCAGAAATTCCTTTTATTTTGGGGCAAAAAGCAGAAATTACTTTTATTTTGATACAAAATTGTAGAAATTTTCCTTATTTTGGAACAAAAAGGCAAAAATTACCCATATTTTGGGGAAAAAGGCAGAAATTCACCTTATTTTGAGGTAAAAAGGCTGAAATTCCCGTTATTTTGGGGCAAAAAGGCAGGAATTCCCTTTACTTTGTGGCAAAAGGGCAGAAATTCCCGTTAATTGGGGCAGAAAAGCAGAAATTTTCCTTATTTAAGGGCAATATCGCAGAAATTCCCCATATTTTGTGGCAAAGAGGCAGAAATTTCCCTTATTTGGAGGTAAAATGCTGAAATTCTCCTTATTTTCGGCAAAAAGGCAAAAATTCCTATTATTTTGGGGCAAAATTGCAGAAATTTCAATTATTTCAGGGCAAAAAGTCAGAAATTTGCCTAATTTTGGGGCAAAAAGAAGAAATTCCCCTAATTTTGGGGCCAAAAACAGAAATTCCCCTTATTTTGGGGTAAAATTGCAGAAATTTCAAATATTTCAGGGCAAAAAGGCAGAAATTCCACTTTATTTCGGACAATAACGCAGAAATTCCCAGTATTTTAAAGCTAAATTTCAGAAATTCCCCTTATATTGGTGCAAAAATGCAGAAATTCCCTTTATTTTTGTGCAATAAGGCAGATTTCCCCGTATTTTGAAGCAAAATTGCACATATTCCCCTAATTTTGAGGGAAAATGCAGAAATTCACATTATTTTGGAACAAAAAGACAGAAATTCTCCTTATTTCAGGGCAAAAAGTCAGAAATTCCCCTTATTTTGGGGCAAAATTGCAGAAATTTCCTTTATTTTGGCGCAAAATTGCAGAAATTTCCCTTATTTTGGGGCAAAAATGCAGAAATATCACTTATTTCAGGGAAAAAGCGCAGAAATTTCTTTTATTTTGGGGCAAAAAGGCAGAAATTTCTTTTATTTTGGTACAAAATTGCAGAAATTTTCCTTATTTTGGGGCAAAATTGCAGAAATTCCCCATATTTTGGGGCAAAAAAGGCAGAGATTCCCATGATTATGAGTTAAAATGCTGAAATTCCCCTTATTTTGGGGCAAAAAGACAGAAATTCCCTATATTTTGTGGCAAAAATGCAGAAATTTCCCTTATTTAGGGGCAAAATTGCAGAAATTTCACTTATTTCAGGGCAAAATTCAAAAATTCCTTTTATTTTGGGGCAAAAAGACAGAAATTCCGTTTATTTTGGGGTAAAAAGGCAGAAATTTCATTTATTTTGAGGTAAGAAGGCAGAAATTCCTCTTATTTTGAAGTAAAAATGAAGAAATTTCCCTTTTTTGTGGCAAAAGGAATACATTCCCCTTATTTTCGGGCAAAAAAGCAGAAATTCCTTGTATTTTGGAGCACAATTGCAGAAAATCACCTAGTTGTGGGGCAAAAAGGCAGAAATTCCCTATATTTTAGGGCAAAAAGACAGAAATTCTGTTTATTGTGGGACAAAACTAAGAAATTCCACTTATTTTGGAACAAAATTCCAGAAATTTCCCTTAATTTGGAACGAAATTGTAGAAATTTCACTTATTTTGGGGCAAAATTGCAGAAATTTCACTTATTTCAGGTAAAAAAGGCAGAAATTTTTCTTATTTTGTGACAAAAATGCAGAAATTCCCCTTATTTTGAGGTAAAAAGGCTGAAATTCCCCTTATTTGGGGGCAAAAAGGCAGAAATTTTCCTTATTTTGGGGCAAAATTGCAGAAATTTCACTTATTTCAGGGTAATAAGTCAGAAATTTTTTTTATTTTGGGGCAAAAAAGAAAGAAATTCCCTTTGTTTTGGGGGGAAAAAACAGAAATTCCACTTATTTAGAGGCAAAAAAGCAGAAATTCCCCTTATTTTGGAGCAAAAATGAAGAAATTTCCCTTTTTTATGGCAAAAAGATATGCATTCCCTTTATTTTCGGGCAAAAAGGAAGAAATTCCCCGTATTTTGAAGCAAAATTGCAGAAATTCCCCTAATTGTGAAGCAAAAAGACAGAAATTCTCCTTATTTTGGGGCAAAACTCAGAAATTCCACTTATTTTGGGGCAAAATTGCAGAAATTTCACTTATTTTCAGGAAAAAAGGCTGAAATATCCTTTATTTTGGGGCAAAAAGGAAGAAATTCCCCTTATTTTGGGGCAAAATTGCAGAAATTCCCCATATTTTGGGGCAAAAAGGCAGAAATTCCTTATATTTTGGGGCAAAAAGGCAGAAATTCCCCTTATTTTGAGGTAATAAGGCTGAAATTCCCCTTATTTTGGGACAAAAAGGCAGAAATTCCCCTTATTTTAGGGTAAAATTGCAGAAATTTCAAATATTTCAGGGCAAAATGGCAGAAATTTCCCTTATTTTGAAGCAAAAAGATGAAATCCCTAATTTTTGGCTAAAATTGCAGAAATTTCACTTATTTCCGGACAAAAAGGCAGAAATTCCACTTAATTTCGGGCAAAAAGGCAGAAATGACCCATATTTTGGAGCAAAATTGCAGAAATTCCCCTAATATTGGTTCATAAATGCAGAAATTTCCTTTATTTTGGGGGCAAAAAGGCAGAAATTTTCCATATTTTGGTGCAAAAAGGCTGAAATTCTTCTTATTTTGAGGTAAAATGCTGAAATTCCCCATATTTTGGGGCAAAAGGCAAAAATTCTTCTTTTTTGGGGGCAAAAAGGCACAAATTTTCCTTATTTTTGGGCAAAATTGCAGAAATTTCATTTATTTCACGGCAAAAAGTCAGAAATTCCCCTTATTTTGGGGCAAAAAGCAGAAATTTCTTTTATTATGGTACAAAATTGAAGAAATTTTTCTTATTTTTAAACAAAAAGGCAGAAATTCCCCATATTTTGATGCAAAAGGCTGAAATTATTCTTATTTTGAGGTAAAATGCAGAAATTCCCTTTATTTTGTGGCTAAAAGGCAGAAATTCCCCGTATTTTGAAGCAAAATTTCAGAAATTCTCATAATTTTCGGGCAAAAAGGCAGAAATTCTCCTTATTTTGGGGAAAAAAGACAGAAAATATCCTTTTTTCGGGAGAAAACACTCAGAAATTCCCCTTATTTTTGGGCAAAAAGTCAGAAATTCCCCATATTTTGGGGCAAAAAGGAAGAAATTCCCCTTATTTTGAGGTATAAAGTCAGAAATTCCCTTTATTTTGGGGCAAAAATAGAGAAATTCTCCTTATTTTGTGGCAAAAATCAAAAATTTCCCTTATTTTGGGGCAAAATTTTAGAAATTTCTTTTATATTGTTACAGACTTGCAGAAATTTTTCTTATTTTGTGGCAAAAAGTCAGAAATTCCCCATATTTTGGTGCAAAAAGGCTGAAATTCCCCTTATTTTGAGGTAAAATCCTGAAATTCCCCATATTTTGGGGCAAAAAGGAAAAAATTCCCCTCATTTTGGGGAAAAACGCACAAATTTCCCTTATTTTCAGGCATAATTGCAGGAATTTCATTTATTTCAGGGCAAAAAGTCAGAAATTCCTCTTATTTTGGGGCAAAAAGCAGAAATTTCTTTTATTTTGATACAAAATTATAGAAATTTTTCTTATTTTAAAACAAAAAGGCAAAAATTACCCATATTTTGGGGAAAAAGGCAGAAATTCACTTTATTTTGAGGTAAAAAGGCTGAAAATCTTGTTATTTTGGGGCAAAAAGGCAGAAATTTCCTTTACTTTGTGGCAAAAACGCAGAAATTCCCGTTAATTGGGGCACAAAAGCAGAAATTTTTCTTATTTAAGGGCAATAGGGCAGAAATTCCCCATATTTTGTGGCAAAAAGGCAGAAATTCCTTTTATTTGGAGGTAAAATGCTGAAATTCCCCTTATTTTTGGCAAAAAGGAAGAAATTCCTATTATTTTGGGGCAAAATTGCAGAAATTTCAATTATTTCAGGACAAAAAGTCAAAAATTTGCCTTATTTTGGGGCAAAAAGCAGAAATGCCCCTAATTTTAAGACCAAAAACAGAAATTCCCCTTATTTTGGGTTAAATTGCAGAAATTTCACATATTTCAGGGCAAAAAGGCAGAAATTCCACTTTATTTCGGACAATAACGCAGAAATTCCCCGTATTTTAAAGCTAAATTTCAGAAATTCCCCTTATATTGGTGCAAAAATGCAGAAATTCCATTTATTTTTGTGTAATAAGGCAGATTTCCCCGTATTTTGAAGCAAAATTGCACATATTCCCCTAATTTTTAGGAAAAATGCAGAAATTCACATTATTTTGGAACAAAAAGACAGAAATTCTCCTTATTTCAGGGCAAAAAGTCAGAAATTCCCCTTATATTGGGGAAAAAATGCAGAAATTTCCTTTATTTTGGGGCAAAATTGCAGAAATTTTCCTTATTTTGCGGCAAAATTGCAGAAATTTCACTTATTTCAGGGAGAAAGCGCAGAAATTTCTCTTATTTTGGGGCAAAAAGGCAGAAATTTCTTTTATTTTGGTACAAAATTGCAGAAATTTTCTTTATTTTGGGGCAAAAATGCAGAAATTCCCCATATTTTGGGGCAAAAAGGCAGAGATTCCCTTTATTTTGTGGCGAAAAGGCAGAAATTTCTCTTATTTTGGGGCAAAATTGCAGAAATTTCACTTATTTCAAGGCAAAATTCAAAAATTCCTTTTATTTTTGGGCAAAAAGACAGAAATTTCGTATATTTTTGGGTACAAAGGCAGAAATTTCACTTATTTTGAGGTAAGAAGGCAGAAATTCCTCTTATTTTGGGGCAAAAATGAAGAAATTTCCCTTTTATGTGGCAAAAGGTATATATTCCCCTTATTTTCGGGCAAAAAAGCAGAAATTCCCCGTTTTTTTTGGGGCACAATTGCAGAAAATCCCCTAATTGTGGGGCAAAAATGCAGAAATTCCCTATATGTTGGGGCAAAAAGACAGAAATTCTCCTTATTTTGGGGCAAAATTCAGAAATGTCCCTTATTTTGGTGCAAAATTGCAGAAATTTCACTTATTTCAGGGAAAAAAGGCAGAAATTTTTCTTATTTTGGGGCAAAAAGGCAGAAATTCCTAATATTTTGTGGCAAAAATGCAGAAATTCCCCTTATTTTGAGGTAAAAAGGCTGAAATTCCCCTTATTTGGGGGCAAAAACGCAGAAATTTCTCTTAAGTTGGGGCAAAATTGCAGAAATTTCACTTATTTCAGGGTAATAAGTCAGAAATTTTCCTTATTTTGGGGCAATAAAGACAGAAATTCTCTTTGTTTTGGAAGGAAAAGACAGAAATTCCACTTATTTAGAGGCAAAAAGGCAGAAATTTTCCTTCTTTTGGAGCAAAATTGCAGAAATTCCCCTAATTGTGGGGCAAAAAAGCAGAAATTCCCTATATGTTGGGGCAAAAAGACAGAAATTCTTTTTATTTTGGGGCAAAACTCAGAAATTCCACTTATTTTGGGGCCAAATTGCAGGAATTTACCTTATTTTGGGGCAAAATTGCAGAAATTTTCCTTATTTGGGCAAAAAGGCAGAAATTTCACTTATTTTCAGGTAAAAAGACTGAAATATCCTTTATTTTGGGGCAAAAAAGAAGAAATTCCTCTTATTTTGGGGCAAAATTGCAAAAATTTTCCTTATTTTGAGGCAAAAAGGCAGAAATTCCTAATATTTTGTGGCAAAAATGCAGAAATTCCCCTTATTTTGAGGTAAAAAGGCTGAAATTCCCCTTATTTGGGGGCAAAAAGGCAGAAATTTCCCTTATTTTGGGGCAAAATTGAAGAAATTTCACTTATTTCAGGGTATTAAGTCAGAAATTTTCCTTATTTTGGGGCAAAAAAGACAGAAATTCCCTTTGTTTTGGGGGAAAAAGACAGAAATTCCACTTATTTAGAGGCAAAAAGGCAGAAATTCCCCTTATTTTAAAGCAAAAATGAAGAAATTTCCCTTTTTTATGGCAAAAAGATATGCATTCTTCTTATTTTCGGGCAAAAAGGCAGAAATTCCCCATATTTTGGAGCAAAATTGCAGAAATTCTTCTAATTGTGGGGCAAAAAGGCAGAAATTCCTAATATTTTGTGGCAAAAATGCAGAAATTCCCCTTATTTTGAGGTAAAAAGGCTGAAATTCCCCTTATTTGGGGGCAAAAAGGCAGAAATTTCCCTTATTTTGGGGCAAACTTGAAGAAATTTCACTTATTTCAGGGTTTTAAGTCAGAAATTTTCCTTATTTTGGGGCAAAAAAGACAGAAATTCCCTTTGTTTTGGGGGAAAAAGACAGAAATTCCACTTATTTAGAGGCAAAAAGGCAGAAATTC
Source organism: Micromys minutus (assembly GCF_963924665.1). Classification (NCBI taxonomy): domain Eukaryota; kingdom Metazoa; phylum Chordata; class Mammalia; order Rodentia; family Muridae; genus Micromys; species Micromys minutus. The sequence goes on from NW_027667467.1 coordinate 10,208,499, forward strand.
CCCTTATTTTGGAGCAAAAATGAAGAAATTTCCCTTTTTTATGGCAAAGAGATATGCATTCTTCTTATTTTCGGGCAAAAAGGCAGAAATTCCCCGTATTTTGGAGCAAAATTGCAGAAATTCTTCTAATTGTGGGGCAAAAAGGCAGAAATTCTCTATATGTTGGGGCAAAAAGACAGAAATTCTCCTTATTTTGGGGCAAAACTCAGAAATTCCACTTATTTTGGGGCAAAATTGCAGGAATTTACCTTATTTTGGGGCAAAATTGCAGAAATTTCCCTTTTGTGGGGAAAAATTGCACAAATTTCACTTATTTTCAGGTAAAAAAGCTGAAATATCCTTTATTTTGGAGCAAAAAGGAAGAAATTCCCCATATTTTGGGGCAAAATTGCAGAAATTTTCCTTATTTGGGGGCAAAAAGGTAGAAATTCCCCTTATTTTGGGACAAAAGGCAGAAATTTCTCTTATTTTGAGGTAAAATTGCAGAAATTTCAAATATTTCAGGGCAAAATGGCAGAAATTTCCCTTATTTTGGGGCAAAAAGATGAAATCCCTAATTTTTGGTTAAAATTGCAGAAATTTCACTTATTTCCAGACAAAAAGGCAGAAATTCCACTTTATTTCGGGCAAAAAGGCAGAAATGACACGTATTTTGGAGCAAAATTGGAGAAATTCACCTAATATTGGTGCAAAAATGCAGAAATTCCCTTTATTTTGGAGGCAAGAAGGCAGAAACTTTCCATATTTTGGTGCAAAAAGGCTGAAATTCTTCTTATTTTGAGGTAAAATGCTGAAATTCCCCATATTTTGGGGCAAAAGGCAAAAATTCTTCTTATTTTGGGGCAAAAAGGCACAAATTTCCTTAATTTCGGGCAAAATTGCAGAAATTTCATTTATTTCAGGGCAAAAAGTCAGAAATTCCCCTTATTTTTGGGCAAAAAGCAGAAATTTCTTTTATTATGGTACAAAATTGAAGAAATTTTCCTCATTTTGAAACAAAAAGGCAGAAATTCCCCATATTTTGGGGCAAAAGGCAGAAATTATTATTATTTTGAGGTAAAATGCAGAAATTCCCTTTATTTTGGGGCTAAAAGGCAGAAATTCCCCGTATTTTGAAGCAAAATTGCAGAAATTCTCATAATTTTCGGGCAAAAAGGCAGAAATTCTTATTTTGGGGCAAAAAGACCGAAAATCTCCTTTTTTCGGGAGCAAACAGTCAGAAATTCACCTTATTTTGGGGCAAAATTGCAGAAATTTCCTTTATGTTGGGGCAAAATTGCAGAAATTTCCATTATTTTGGGGCAAAATTGCAGAAATTTCACTTATTTCAGAGAAAAAAGGCGGAAATTTTCTTTTTTGGGAAAAAAGGCAGAAATTTTTTTTTTTTTTTGGTACAAAATTGCAGAAATTTTTCTTATTTTGGGGCAAAAAGTAAGAAATTCCCCATATTTTGGGGCAAAAAGGCAGAAATTTTCCTTATTTTGAGGTAAAAAGGCTGAAATTCCCTATATTTTGGTGAAAAAAGGCTGAAATTCCTTTTATTTTGAGGTAAAATCCTGAAATTCCACATATTTGGGGAAAAAAGGCAGAAATTTCCCTCATTTTGGGGCAAAAAGGCACAAATTTCCCTTATTTTCGGGCATAATTGCAGGAATTTCATTTATTTCAGGGCAAAAATTCAGAAATTCCTTTTATATTGGGGCAAAAAGCCGAAATTTCTTTTATTTTGATACAAAATTGTAGAAATTTTCATTACTTTGGAACAAAAAGGCAAAAATTACCCATATTTTGGGGAAAAAGGCAGAAATTCACCTTATTTTGAGGTAAAAAGGCTGAAATTCCCCTTATTTTGGGGCAAAAAGGCAGAAATTCCCTTTACTTTGTGGCAAAAAGGCAGAAATTCCCGTTAATTGGGACAGAAAAGCAGAAATTTTCCTTATTTAAGGGCAATAGGGCAGAAATTCCTCATATTTTGTGGCAAAAAGGCAGAAATTCCCCTTATTTGGAGGTAAAATGCTGAAATTCCCCTTATTTTCGGCAAAAAGGAAGAAATTCCTATTATTTTGGGGCAAAATTGGAGAAATTTCAATTATTTCAGGGCAAAAAGTCAGAAATTTGCCTTATTTTGGGGCAAAAAGAAGAAATTCCCCTAATTTTGGGGCCAAAAACAGAAATTCCCCTTATTTTGGGGTAAAATTGCAGAAATTTCAAATATTTCAGGGCAAAAAGGCAGAAATTCCACTTTATTTCGGGCAGTAATGCAGAAATTCCCCGTATTTTAAAGCTAAATTTCAGAAATTTCCCTTATATTGGTGCAAAAATGCAGAAATTCCCTTTATTTTTGTGCAATAAGGCAGATTTCCCCGTATTTTGAAGCAAAATTGCACATATTCCCCTAATTTTGAGAAAAAATGCAGAAATTCACATTATTTTGGAACAAAAAGACAGAAATTCTCCTTATTTCAGGGCAAAAAGTCAGAAATTCCCCTTATTTTGGGGCAAAATTGCAGAAATTTTCTTTATTTTGGGGCAAAATTGCAGAAATTTCCCTTATTTTGGGGCAAAATTGCATAAATTTCACTTATTTTAGGGAAAAAGCATAGAAATTTTCTTTATTTTGGGGCAAAAAGGCAGAAATTTCTTTTATTTTGGTACAAAATTGCAGAAATTTTCCTTATTTTGGGGCAAAAATGCAGAAAATCTCCATATTTTGGGGCAAAAAGGCAGAGATTCCCATTATTATGAGTTAAAATGCTGAAATTCCCCTTATTTTGGGGCAAAAAGACAGAAATTCCCTTTATTTTGTTGCAAAAAGGCAGAAATTTCCCTTATTTTGCGGCAAAATTGCAGAAATTTCACTTATTTCAGGACAAAATTCAAAAATTCCTTTTATTTTGGGGCAAAAAGACAGAAATTCTGTTTATTTTTGGGTAAAAAGGCAGAAATTTCACTTATTTTGAGGTAAGAATGCAGAAATTGCTCTTATTTTGGGGTAAAAATGAAGAAATTTCCCTTTTTGTGGCAAAAGGTATACATTCCCCTTATTTTCGGGCAAAAAAGCATTAATTCCTCGTATTTTGGAGCACAATTGCAGAAAATCCTCTAATTGTGGGGCAAAAAGGCAGAAATTCCCTATATGTTAGGGCAAAAAGACAGAAATTCTCCTTATTTTGTGGCAAAACTCAGAAATTCCACATATTTTGGGGCAAAATTCCAGAAATTTCCCTTATTTTGGAACAAAATTGCAGAAATTTCACTTATTTTGGGGCAAAATTGCAGAAATTTCACTTATTTCAGGTAAAAAAGTCAGAAATTTTTTTTATTTTGTGACAAAAATGCAGAAATTCTCCTTGTTTTGAGGTAAAAAGGCTGAAATTCCCCTTATTTGGGGGCAAAAAGGCAGAAATTTCCCTTATTTTGGGGCAAAATTGCAGAAATTTCCTTTATTTCAGGGTAATAAGTCAGAAATTTTTCTTATTTTGGGGCAAAAAAGACAGAAATTCCCTTTGTTTTTGGGGGAAAAGACAGAAATTCCACTTATTTAGAGGCAAAAAGGCAGAAATTCCCCTTATTTTGGAGCAATAATGAAGAAATTTCCCTTTTTTATGGCAAAAAGATATGCATTCCCCTTATTTTCAGGCAAAAAGTCAGAAATTCCCCGTATTTTGGAGCAAAATTGCAGAAATTCCCCTAATTGTGGGGCAAAAAGGCAGAAATTCCCTATATGTTGGGGCAAAAAGACAGAAATTCTTCTTATTTTAAAGCAAAACTCAGAAATTCCACTTATTTTGGGGCAAAATTGCAGGAATTTACCTTATTTTGGGGCAAAATTGCAGAAATTTCCCTTTTTGGGTCAAAATTGCAGAAATTTCACTTATTCTCAGGTAAAAAGGCTGAAATATCCTTTATTTTGGGGCAAAAAGGAAGAAATTCCCCTTATTTTGGGGCAAAATTGCAGAAATTTTCCTTATTTTGGGGCAAATAGGTAGAAATTCCCATTATTTTGGTACAAAAAGGCAGAAATTCCCCTTATTTTGAGGTAAAATTGCAGAAATTTCAAATATTTCAGGGCAAAATGGCAGAAATTTCCCTTATTTTGGGGCAAAAAGATGAAATCCCTAATTTTTGGCTAAAATTGCAGAAATTTCACTTATTTCCAGACAAAAAGGCAGAAATTCCACTTAATTTCGGGCAAAAAGGCAGAAATGACCCGTATTTTGGACCAAAATTGCAGAAATTCCCCTAATATTGGTGCAAAAATGCAGAAATTCCCTTTATTTTGGGGGCAAAAAGGCAGAAATTTTCCATATTTTGGTGCAAAAAGGCTGAAATTCTTCTTATTTTGAGGTAAAATGCTGAAATTCCCCATATTTTGGGGCAAAAGGCAAAAATTCTTCTTATTTTGGGGCAAAAAAGCACAAATTTCCCTTATTTTCGGGCAAAATTGCAGAAATTTCATTTATTTCAGGGCAAAAAGTCAGAAATTCCCCTTATTTTGGGGCAAAAAGCAGAAATTTCTTTTAATATGGTACAAAAATGAAGAAATTTTCCTCATTTTGAAACAAAAAGGCAGAAATTCCCCATATTTGGGGCAAAAGGCAGAAATTATTCTTATTTTCATGTAAATGCAGAAATTCCCTTTATTTTGGGGCTAAAAGGCAGAAATTCCCCGTATTTTGAAGCAAAATTGCAGAAATTCTCATAATTTTCGGGCAAAAAGGCAGAAATTCTCCTTATTTTGGGGCAAAAAGACAGAAAATCTCTTTTTTTCGGGAGTAAACAGTCAGAAATTCCCGTTATTTTGGGGCAAAATTGCAGAAATTTCCTTTACATTGGGGCAAAATTGCAGAAATTTCCCTTATTTTGGGGCAAAATTGCAGAAATTTCACTTATTTCAGGGAAAAAAGGCAGAAATTTTCTTTTTTGGGGGCAAAAAGGCAGAAATTTTTTTTATTTTGTAACAAAATTGCAGAAATTTTTCTTATTTTGGGGCAAAAATTCAGAAATTCCCCATATTTTGGGGCAAAAAGGCAGAAATTCCCCTTATTTTGAGGTAAAAAGGCTGAAATTCCCCATATTTTGGGATAAAATTGCAGAAATTTCCATTATTTGGGGGCAAAAAGGCAGAAAATCCACTTAATTTCGGGTAAAAAGGCAGAAATTCCTCGTATTTTGGAGCATAATTGCAGAAATTCACCTAATATTGGTGCAAAAATGCAGAAATTCCCTTTATTTTTAGGGAAAAAGGCAGAAATTTTCCATATTTTGGGGCAAAAGGCAGAAATTCCCTTTATTTTGAGGTAATAAGGCTGAAATTCCCCTTATTTTGGGGCAAAAAGACAGAAATTTCATTTATTTTGGGGAAAAGGCAGAAATTGCACTTATTTTGAGTCAAAAAGATGGAAAATCCCCTTATTTTGGGGCAAAAATGAAGAAATTTCCTTTTTTTATGGCAAAAAGGTATACGTTCCCTTTATTTTCGGGAAAAAAGGCAGAAATTCCCCGTATTTTGGAGTAAAATTGCAGAAATTCCCCTAATTTTTGGGCAAAAAGGCAGAAATTTCCCTTATTTTGGAGTAAAACTACAGAAATTTCACTTATTTCGTCGCAAAATGGCAGTAATTCCCCTTATTTTTGGCGAAAAAGGCAGAAAATCCCCATATTTTGGAGCAAAATTGCAGATATTCACCTGATTTTGGGGTAAAAAATACAGTAATTTTCTTTATTTTGGGGCAAAAAGGCAGAAATTCTCCTTATTTTGGGGCAAAAGGCACAAATTCCCCTTATTTTAGGGCAAAATTGCAGAAATTTTCTTTATTGTGGGGCAAAAAACAGAAATTTTCCTTATTTTAGGGCAAAATTGCAGAAATTTCACTTATTTCAGAGAAAAAAGCAAAAATTTTTCTTATTTTGGGGCAAAAAGGCAGAAATTCCCATTATATTGGGGCAAAGAGACAGAAATTCACCTTATTTTTGGGTAAAATTGCAGAAATTTCACATATTTCAGGGCAAAAAGGCAGAAATTCCTTTTATTTTGGGGTAAAAAGGCAGAAATTCCCCTTATTTTGGGATAAAATTGCAGAAATTTCCCTTATTTGGGGGCAAAAAGGCAGAAAATCCACTTAATTTCGGGTAAAAAGGCAGAAATTCCTCGTATTTTGGAGCAAAATTGCAGAAATTCCCCTAATATTGGGGCAAAAATGCAGAAATTCCCTTTATTTGGGGCAAAAAGGCAGAAGTTCCTTTTATTTTTTGGGAAAAGAGGCAGAAATTCCCTGTATTTTGAAGCAAAATTGCAGAAACTCCCCTAATTTTGGGGCAAAAAGGCAGAAATTCCCTTTATTTTGGGGCAAAAATAGAAAAATTCTCCTTATTTTAAGGCAAAAATCAGAAATTTTTCTTATCTTGGGGCAAAATTTTAGAAATTTCTTATATTTTGTTACAGACTTGCAAAAATTTTTCTTATTTTGTGGCAAAAAGGCAGAAATTCCCCATATTTTGGTGCAAAAAGGCTGAAATTCGACTTATTTTGAGGTAAAATCCTGAAATTCCCCATATTTTGGGGCAAAAAGGCAGAAATTCCCCTCATTTTGGGGCAAAAAGGCACAAATTTCCCTTATTTTCGGGCATAATTGCAGGAATTTCATTTAATTCAGGGCAAAAAGTCAGAAATTCCCCTTATTTTGGGGCAAAAAGCAGAAATTTCTTTTATTTTGATACAAAATTGTAGAAATTTTATTTATTTTGGAACAAAAACAAAATTACCCATATTTTGAGGAAAAAGGCAGAAATTCCCCTTATTTTGAGGTAAAAAGGCTGAAATTCCCGTTATTTTGGGGCAAAAAGGCAGAAATTCCCTTTACTTTGTGGCAAAAAGGCAGAAATTCCCGTTAATTGGGGCAGAAAAGCAGAAATTTTCCTTATTTAAGGGCAATAGAGCAGAAATTCCCCATATTTTGTGGCAAAAAGGCAGAAATTCCCCTTATTTGGAGGTAAAATGCTGAAATTCCCCTTATTTTCGGCAAAAAGGCAGAAATTCCTATTATGTTGGGGCAAAATTGCAGAAATTTCAATTATTTCAGGGCAAAAAGTCAGAAATTTGCCTTATTTTGGGGCAAAAAGAAGAAATTCCCTTAATTTTGGGGCCAAAAACAGAAATTCCCCTTATTTTGGGGTAAAATTGCAGAAATTTCAAATATTTCAGGGCAAAAAGGCAGAAATTCCACTATATTTCGGGCAATAACGCAGAAATTCCCCGTATTTTAAAGCTAAATTTCAGAAATTCCCCTTATATTGGTGCAAAAATGCAGAAATTCCCTTTATTTTTGTGCAATAAGGCAGATTTCCTCGTATTTTGAAGCAAAATTGCACATATTCCCCTAATTTTGAGGGAAAATGCAGAAATTCACATTATTTTGGAACAAAAAGACAGAAATTCTCCTTATTTCAGGGCAAAAAGTCAGAAATTTCCCTTATTTTGGGGCAAAATTGCAGAAATTTCACTTATTTCAGGGAAAAAACGCAGAAATTTCTCTTATTTTGGGGCAAAAAGGCAGAAATTTCTTTTATTTTGGTACAAAATTGCAGAAACTTTCTTTATTTTGGGGCAAAAATGCAGAAATTCCCCATATTTGGGGGCAAAAAGGAAGAGATTCCCCTTATTATGAGGTAAAATGCTGAAATTCCCCTTATTTTGGGGAAAAAAGACAGAAATTCCCTTTATTTTGTGGCAAAAAGGCAGAAATTTCCCTTATTTTGGGGCAAAATTGCAGAAATTTCACTTATTTCAGGGCAAAATTCAAAAATTCTTTTTATTTTGAAGCAAAAAGACAGAAATTTCATTTATTTTTGGGTAAAAGGGCAGAAATTTCACTTATTTTGAGGTAAGAAGGCAGAAATTCCTCTTATTTTGGGGCAAAAATGAAGAAATTTTTTCTCTTTTGTGGCAAAAGTTATACATACCCCTTATTTTAGGGCAAAAAAGCAGAAATTCCCCGATTTTTGGAGCACAATTGCAGAAAATCCCCTAATTGTGGGGCAAAAAGGCAGAAATCCCTATATGTTGGGGCAAAAAGACAGAAATTCTCCTTATTTGGGGGCAAAATTCAGAAATTCCACTTATTTTGGGGCAAAATTCCAGAAATTTCTTTTATTTTGGGGCAAAATTTCAGAAATTTTTCACTTATTTTGGTGCAAAATTGCAGAAATTCCCCATATTGTGGGGCAAAAAGGCAGAAATTCCTTATATTTTGGGGCAAAAAGGCAGAAATTCCCCTTATTTTGAGGTAATAAGGCTGAAATTCCCCTTATTTGGGGGCAAAAAGGCAGAAATTTCCCTTATTTTGGGGCAAAATTGCAGAAATTTCACTTATTTCAGGGTAATAAGTCAGAAATTTTCCTTATTTGGGGCAAAAAAGACAGAAATTCTCTTTATTTTGGGGGGAAAAGACAGAAATTCCACTTATTTAGAGGCAAAAAGGCAGAAAGTTCAATTATTTTGGAGCAAAAATGAAGAAATTTCCCTTTTTATGGCAAAAAGATATGCATTCCCCTTATTTTCAGGCAAAAAGGCAGAAATTCCTCGTATTTTGGAGCAAAATTGCAGAAATTCCCCTAATTGTGGGGCAAAAAGGTAGAAATTCCCAATATGTTGGAGCAAAAAGACAGAAATTCTCCTTATTTTGGGGCAAAATTCAGAAATTCCACTTATTTTGGGGCCAAATTGCAGGAATTTACCCTATTTTTGGGGCAAAATTGCAGAAATTTTCTTTTTTTGGGGCAAAATTGCAGAAATTTCACTTATTTTCAGGTAAAAAGGCTGAAATATCCTTTATTTTGGGGCAAAAAGGAAGAAATTCCCCTTATTTTGGGGCAAAATTGCAGAAATTCCCCATATTTTGGGGCAAAAAGGCAGAAATTCCTTATATTTTGGGGCAAAAAGGCAGAAATTCCCCTTATTTTGAGGTAATAAGGCTGAAATTCCCCTTATTTGGGGGCAAAAAGGCAGAAATTTCTTTTATTTTAGCGCAAAATTGCAGAAATTTCACTTATTTCAGGGTAATAAGTCAGAAATTTTCCTTATTTTGGGGCAAAAAAGACAGAAATTCTTTTTATTTTGGGGGGAAAAGACAGAAATTCCACTTATTTAGGGGCAAAAAGGCAGAAATTCCCATTATTTTGGAGCAAAAATGAAGAAATTTCCCTTTTTATGGCAAAAAGATATGCATTCCCCTTTTTTCAGACAAAAAGGCAGAAATTCCACGTATTTTGGAGCAAAATTGCAGAAATTCCCCTAATTGTGCAGCAAAAAGGTAGAAATTCCCTATATGTTGGAGCAAAAAGACAGAAATTCTCCTTATTTTGGGGCAAAACTTAGAAATTCCACTTATTTTGGGGCCAAATTGCAGGAATTTACCTTATTTTGGGGAAAAATTGCAGAAATTTTCCTTATTTGGGGCAAAATTGCAGAAATTTCACTTATTTTCAGGTAAAAAGGCTGAAATATCCTTTATTTTAAGGCAAAAAGGAAGAAATTCCCCTTATTTTGGGGCAAAATTGCAGAAATTCCCCATATTTTGGGGCAAAAAGGCAGAAATTTCTTATATTTTAGGGCAAAAAGGCAGAAATTCCCCTTATTTTGAGGTAATAAGGCTGAAATTCCCCTTATTTTGGGACAAAAAGGCAAAAAATCTGCTTATTTTGGGGTAAAATTGCAGAAATTTCAAATATTTCAGGGCAAAATGGCAGAAATATCCCTTATTTTGGGGCAAAAAGATGAAATCCCTAATTTTTGGCTAAAATTGCAGAAATTTCACTTATTTCCGGACAAAAAGGCAGAAATTCCACTTAATTTCGGGCAAAAAAGCAGAAATGACCCGTATTGTGGAGCAAAATTGCAGAAATTCCCCTAATATTGGTGCATAAATGCAGAAATTCCCTTTATTTTCGGGGCAAAAAGGCAGAAATTTTCCATATTTTGGTGCAAAAAGGCTGAAATTCTTCTTATTTTGAGGTAAAATGCTGAAATTCCCCATATTTTGGGGCAAAAGGCAAAAATTCTTCTTTTTTGGGGGCAAAAAGGCACAAATTTTTCTTATTTTTGGGCAAAATTGCAGAAATTTCATTTATTTCAGAGCAAAAAGTCAGAAATTCCCCTTATTTTGGGGCAAAAAGAAGAAATTTCTTTTATTATGGTACAAAATTGAAGAAATTTTTATTTTTAAACAAAAAGGCAGAAATTTTCCATATTTGGGGAAAAAGGCAGAAATTATTCTTATTTTGAGGTAAAATGCAGAAATTCCCTTTATTTTGGGGCTAAAAGGCAGAAATTCCCCGTATTTTGAAGCAAAATTGCAGAAATTCTCATAATTTTCGGGCAAAAAGGCAGAAATTCTCATTTTGGGGCAAAAAGACAGAAAATCTCCTTTTTTTGGGAGCAAACAGTCAGAAATTCCCCTTATTTTGGGTCAAAATTGCAGAAATTTCCTTTACATTTGGGGCAAAATTGCAGAAATTTCCCTTATTTTGGGGCAAAATTGCAGAAATTTCACTTATTTCAGGGAAAAAAGGCGGAAATTTTCTTTTTTGGGGCAAAAAGGCAGAAATTTTATTATTTTGTTACAAAATTGCAGAAATTTTTCTTATTTTGGGGCAAAAATTCAGAAATTCCCCGTATTTTGGGGAAAAAGGCAGAAATTCCCCTTATTTTGAGGTAAAAAGGCTGAAATTCCCCATAATTTGGGATAAAATTGCAGAAATTTCCCTTATTTGGGGGCAAAAAGGCAGAAAATCCACTTAATTTCGGGTAAAAAGGCAGAAATTCCTCGTATTTTGGAGCAAAATTGCAGAAATTCACCTAATATTGGTGCAAAAATGCAGAAATTCCCTTTATTTTTTGGGAAAAAGGCAGAAATTTTCCATATTTGGGGGCAAAAAGGCAGAAATTCCCTTTATTTTGAGGTAATAAGGCTGAAATTCCCCTTATTTTGGGGCAAAAAGACAGAAATTTCGTTTATTTTGGGGAAAAGGCAGAAATTGCACTTATTTTGAGTCAAAAAGGTGGAAAATCTTCTTATTTTGGGGCAAAAATGAAGAAATTTCCTTTTTTATGGCAAAAAGTTATACGTTCCCTTTATTTTCGGGAAAAAAGGCAGAAATTCCCCGTATTTTGGAGTAAAATTGCAGAAATACCCCTAATTTTTAAGCAAAAAGGCAGAAATTCCCCTTATTTTGGGGTAAAACTACAGAAATTTCACTTATTTCGCTGCATAATGGCAGAAATTCCCCTTATTTTTGGCAAAAAAAAAAACAGAAAATCCCCATATTTTGGAGCAAAATTGCAGATATTCACCTGATTTGGGGTAAAAAATACAGTAATTTTCTTTATTTTGGGGCAAAAAGGCAGAAATTCTCCTTATTTTGGGGCAAAAGGCACAAATTCCCCTTATTTTAGGGCAAAATTGCAGAAATTTCCCTTATTTGGGGGCAAAAAACAGAAATTTCCCTTATTTTAGGGCAAAATTGCAGAAATTTCACTTATTTCAGAGAAAAAAGCAAAAATTTTTCTTATTTTGGGGCAAAAAGGCAGAAATTCCCATTATTTTGGGACAAAGAGGCAGAAATTCACCTTATTTTGGGGTAATATTGCAGAAATTTTACATATTTCAGAGCAAAAAGGCAGAAATTCCCCTTATTTTGGGGTAAAAAGGCGGAAATTCCCCTTATTTTGGAGCAAAATTGCAGACACTCCCCTAATTTTGGGGCAAAAAGGCAGAAATTCCCTTTTTTGGGGCAAAAATAGAAAAATTCTCCTTATTTTGGGGCAAAAATCAGAAATTTCCCTTATTTTGGGGCAAAATTTTAGAAATTTCTTTTATTTTGTTACAGACTTGCAGAAATTTTTCTTATTTTGTGGCAAAAAGGCAGAAATTCCCCATATTTTGGTGCAAAAAGGCTGAAATTCCCCTTATTTTGAGGTAAAATCCTGAAATTCCCCATATTTTGGGGCAAAAAGGCAGAAATTCCCCTCATTTTGGGGCAAAAAGGCACAAATTTCCCTTATTTTCGGGCATAATTGCAGGAATTTCATTTAATTCAGGGCAAAAAGTCAGAAATTCCTCTTATTTTGGGGCAAAAAGCAGAAATTTCTTTTATTATGGTGCAAAAATAAAAAATTTTCTTTATTTTGGAACAAAAAGGCAAAAATTACCCATATTTTGGGGAAAAAGGCAGAAATTCCCCTTATTTTGAGGTAAAAAGGCTGAAATTCCCGTTATTTTGGGGCAAAAAGGCAGAAATTCCCTTTACTTTGTGGCAAAAAGGTAGAAATTCCCGTTAATTGGGACAGAAAAGCAGAAATTTTCCTTATTTAAGGGCAATAGGGCAGAAATTCCCGATATTTTGTGGCAAAAAGGCAGAAATTCCCCTTATTTGGAGGTAAAATGCTGAAATTCCCCTTATTTTCGGCAAAGAGGCAGAAATTCCTATTATTTTGGGACAAAATTGCAGAAATTTCAATTATTTCAGGGCAAAAAGTCAGAAATTTACCTTATTTTGGGGCAAAAAGCAGAAATTCCCCTAATTTTGGGGCCAAAAACAGAAATTCCCCTTATTTTGGGGTAAAATTGCAGAAATTTCAAATATTTCAGGGCAAAAAGGCAGAAATTCCACTTTATTTCGGACAATAACGCAGAAATTCCCCGTATTTTAAAGCTAAATTTCAGAAATTACCCTTATATTGGTGCAAAAATGCAGAAATTCCCTTTATTTTTGTGCAATAAGGCAGATTTCCTCGTATTTTGAAGCAAAATTGCACATATTCCCCTAATTTTGGGGAAAAATGCAGAAATTCACATTATTTTGGAACAAAAATACAGAAATTCTCCTTATTTCAGGGCAAAAAGAAATTCCTCTTATTTTGGGGCAAAATTGCAGAAATGTCCTTTATTTTGTGGCAAAATTGCAGAAATTCTCCTTATTTTGCGGCAAAATTGCAGAAATTTCACTTATTTCAGGGAAAAAGCGCAGAAATTTCTCTTATTTTGGGTCAAAAACGCAGAAATTTCTTTTATTTTGGTACAAAATTGCAGAAATTTTCTTTATTTTGGGGCAAAAATGCAGAAATTCCCGATATTTTGGGGCAAAAAGGCAGAGATTCCCTTTATTTTGTGGCAAAAAGGCAGAAATTTCCCTTATTTTGGGGCAAAATTGCAGAAATTTCACTTATTTCAGGGCAAAATTCAAAAATTCCTTTTATTTTTGGGCAAAAAGACAGAAATTTCGTTTATTTTTGGGTAAAAAGGCACAAATTTCACTTATTTTGAGGTAAGAAGGAAGAAATTCCTCTTATTTTGGGGCAAAAATGAAGAAATTTCCCTTTTTTGTGGCAAAAGGTCTATATTCCCCTTATTTTCGGGCAAAAAAGCAGAAATTCCCCGTTTTTTGGAGCACAATTGCAGAAAATCTTCTAATTGGGGGGCAAAAAGGCAGAAATTCCCTATATGTTGGGGCAAAAAGACAGAAATTCTCCTTATTTTGGGGCAAAACTCGGAAATTCCTCTTATTTTGGGGCAAAATTCCAGAAATGTCCCTTATTTTGGGGCAAAATTTCAGAAATTTCACTTATTTCAGGTAAAAAAAGGCAGAAATTTTTCTTATTTTGGGCAAAAAGGCAGAAATTCCTAATATTTTGTGGCAAAAATGCAGAAATTCCCCTTATTTTGAGGTAAAAAGGCTGAAATTCCCCTTATTTGGAGGCAAAAAGGCAGAAATTTCCCTTATTTTAAGGCAAAATTGCAGAAATTTCACTTATTTCAGGGTAATAAGTCAGAAATTTTCCTTATTTTGGGGCAAAAAAGACAGAAATTCTCTTTGTTTTGGGGGGAAAAGACAAAAATTCAAACTATTTAGAGGCAAAAAGGCAGAAATTCCCCTTATTTTGGAGCTAAATTGCAGAAATTCCCCTAATTGTGAAGCAAAAAGGCCGAAATTCCCTATATGTTGGGGCAAAAAGACAGAAATTCTTCTTATTTTGGGGCAAAACTCAGAAATTCCACTTATTTTGGGGCCAAATTGCAGGAATTTACCTTATTTTGGGGCAAAATTGCAGAAATTTTCCTTATTTGGGGCAAAATTGCAGAAATTTCACTTATTTTCAGGCAAAAAGGCTGAAATATCCTTTATTTTGGGGCAAAAGGAAGAAATTCCCTTTATTTTGGGGCAAAATTGCAGAAATTTTCCTTATTTGGGGGCAAAAAGGCAGAAGTTCCTTATATTTTGGGGCAAAAAGGCAGAAATTCCCCTTATTTTGAGGTAATAAGGCTGAAATTCCCCTTATTTTGGGACAAAAAGGCAGAAATTCCTTTTATTTTGGGGTAAAATTGCAGAAATTTCAAATATTTCAGGGCAAAATGGCAGAAATTTCTCTTATTTTGGGGCAAAAAGATGAAATCCCTAATTTTTGGCTAAAATTGCAGAAATTTCACTTATTTCCGGACAAAAAAGCAGAAATTCCACTTAATTTCGGGCAAAAAGGCAGAAATTTTCCATATTTTGGTGCAAAAAGGCTGAAATTCTTCTTATTTTGAGGTAAAATGCTGAAATTCCCCATATTTTGGGGCAAAAGGCAAAAATTCTTTTTTTAGGGCAAAAAGGCACAAATTTTCCTTATTTTTGGGCAAAATTGCAGAAATTTCATTTATTTCGGGGCAAAAAGTCAGAAATTCCCCTTATTTTGGGGCAAAAAGAAGAAATTTCTTTTATTATGGTACAAAATTGAAAATTTTTTCTTATTTTGAAACAAAAATGCAGAAATTCCGCATATTTTGAGGCAAAAGGCCAAAATTATTCTTATTTTGAGGTAAAATGCAGAAATTCCCTTTATTTTGGGGCTAAAAGGCAGAAATTCCCCGTATTTTGAAGCAAAATTTCAGAAATTCTCATAATTTTCGGGCAAAAAGGCAGAAATTCTCCTTATTTTGGGGCAAAAAGACAGAAAATCTCCTTTTTTCAGGAGCAAACAGTCAGAAATTCCCTTTATTTTGGGGCAAAATTGCAGAAATTTTCTTTACATTGGGGCAAAATTGCAGAAATTTCCCTTATTTTGGGGCAAAATTGCAGAAATTTCACTTATTTTAGGAAAAAAAGGCGAAAATTTTTTTGGGGGGGGCAAAAAGGCAGATATATTTTTATTTTGGTACAAAATTGCAGAAATTTTTCTTATTTTGGGGAAAAAAGTCAGAAATTCCTCATATTTTGGGGCAGAAAGGCAGAAATTTCTCTTATTTTGAGGTAAAAAGGCTGAAATTTCCTTTATTTTGGGGCACAAAGAAAGAAATTTTGTTTATTTTGGGGAAAAGGCAGAAATTGCACTTATTTTGAGTCAAAAAGGTGGAAAATCCCCTTATTTTGGGGCAAAAATGAAAAATTTTTCTTTTTTTATGGCAAAAAGGTATACATTCCCTTTATTTTCGGGCAAAAAGGCAGAAATTCCCCATATTTTGGAGCAAAATTGCAGAAATTCCCCTAATTTTTGGGCAAAAAGGCAGAAATTCTCCTTATTTTGGGGTAAAACTGCAGAAATTTCACTTATTTCGTGGCAAAATGTCAGAAATTCCTTTTATTTTCGGCAAAAAAGGCAGAAAATCCCCGTATTTTGGAGCAAAATTGCAGAAATTCACCTAATTTTGGGGTAAAGAATACAGTAATTTTCTTTATTTTGCGGCAAAAAGGCCGAAATTCTCCTTATTTTAGGGCAAAAAGGCAGAACTTCCCCTTATTTTAGGGCAAAATTACAGAAATTTTTCTTATTTGGGGGCAAAAACAGAAATTCCCCTTAATTTGGGGCAAAATTGCAGAAATTTCCCTTATTATGGGGATAAATTGCAGAAATTTCCCTTATTTTAGGGCAAAATTGTAGGAATTTCACTTATTTCAGAGAAAATAAGCAAAAATTTTTCTTATATTGGGGCAAAAAGGCAGAAATTCCCATTATTTTGGGGCAAAAAAGCAGAAATTTCATATATTTCAGGGCAAAAAGGCAGAAATTCACCTTATTTTGGGGTAAAATTGCAGAAATTTCATATATTTCAGGGCAAAAAGGCAGAAATTCTCCTTATTTTGGGGCAAAAAGGCAGAAAATCCCCTTAATTTCGGGCAAAAAGGCAGAAATTACCCTTATTTTGGAGCAAAATTGCAGAAATTCTTCTAATATTGGGTCAAAAATGCAGAAATTCCCTTTATTTGGGGCAAAAAGGCAGAAGTTCCCCTTATTTTCGGGAAAAGAGGCAGAAATTTGCTGTATTTTGAAGCAAAATTGCAGAAACTCTCCTAATTTTGGGGCAAAAATGCAGAAATTCCCTTTATTTGGGGCAAAAATACAGAAATTCTCCTTATTTCAGGGCAAAAATCAGAAATTCCTTTTATTTTGGGGCAAAAAGACAAAAATTTCCCTTATTTTGGGGCAAAATTGCAGAAATTTCACTTATTTCAGGGAAAAAAGGCAGAAATTTTCCTTATTTTGGGGCAAAAAGGCAGCAATTCTCCATATTTTGGAGCAAAAAAGCAGAGATTCCCCTTATTATGAGGTAAAAAGGCTGAATTTCCCTTATTTTGTGGCAAAAAGGCAGAAATTCCCCTTATTTTGGAACAAAAAGGCAGAGATTTTCCTTCTTATGTGGTAAAAAGGCTGAAATTCCCCTTATTTTGGGGCAAAAAATGCAGAAATTCCCCTTAATTTGGGGCAAAATGGCAGACATTTCTCTTATTCTGGGGCAAAATTGCAGAAATTTCACTTATTTCAGGGCAAAAAATCAGAAATTCCCCTTATTTTGGGGCAAAAAGACAGAGATTCTCCTTCTTATGTGGTATAAACGCTGAAATTCCTTTTATTTTGGGGCAAAAATGCAGAAATTCCCCTCATTTTGGGGCAAAAAGGCAGACATTTCTCTTATTTTGGGGCAAAATTGCAGAAATTTCACTCATTTCAGGGCAAAATATCAGAAATTCCTCTTATTTTGAGGCAAAAAGACAGAAATTCCGTTTATTTTTGGGTAAAAAGGCAGAAATTCCATTTATTTTGAGGTAAAAATGCAGAAATCCCCCTTATTTTGGGGCAAAAATGAAGAAATTTCTCTTTTTTTATGGCAAAAGGTATACATTCCCCTTATTTTCGTGCAAAAAAGAAGAAATTCCTCGTATTTTGGGCAAAATTGCAGAAATTCCCCTAATTCTGGGTCATAAAGGCAGAAATTCCCTTTATTTTGGGGCAAAAAGTCAGAAAATTTTCTAATTTCGTGGCAAAAATCAAAAATTCCCCTTTGGGGATTAATTCTAGAAATTTCTTTTATTTTGGGGCAAAATTGCAGAAATTTCCCTTATTTTGGGGCAAAATTGCAGAAATTTCCCTTATTTTGGGGCAAAATTGCAGAAATTTCACTTATTTCAGGAAAAAAAGGCAGAAATTTTTCTTTTTTGGGGGCAAAATTGCAGAAATTTCACTTATTTCAGGAAAAAAAGGCAGAAATTTTCCTTTTTTGGGGGCAAAATTGCAGAAATTTCACTTATTTCATGGAAAAAAGGCAGAAATTTCTCTTATTTTGAGGCAAAAAGGCGGAAATTTCTTTTATTTGGTACAAAATTGCAAAAATTTTTCCTTATTTTGGGGCAAAAAGGCAGATATTCCTGAAATTTTGGGGCAAAAGGCAGAAATTCTATTTATTTTGAGGTAATAAGGCTGAAATTCCCCATATTTTGTGGCAAAAAGGTAGAATATCCCCTTATTTTGGGGTAAAATTGCAGAAATTTCAATTATTTCAGGGCAAAATTTAGAAATTCCTTTTATTTTTGGGCAAAAAGACAGAAATTCCCTCTATTTTGGGGAAAAAGGCAGAAATTCCACGTATATTGATGTAAAACGGCAGAAATTCAACTTATTTTGAGGAAAAAAGGAAGAAATTTCCCTTTTTTTATAGCAAAATGGCAAAAATTCCCTTTATTTTTTTTCCAAAAAGGCAGAAAATCCTTATATTTTGGAGCAAAATTGCAGAAATTCACCTAATTTAGGGCAAAATTGCTGAAATTTCGCTTATTTGGGGCAGAATTGTAGAAATTTAACTTATTTCAGGGAAAAATCTCAGAAATTCCACTTATTTTGGGGCAAAAATCAGAAATTCTTTTTGTTTTGGAGCAAAAAGGCAAAAATTCTTCTAATTTTGGCGCAAAAATGCAAAAATTACTTTTATTTTGGGGCAAAAATGAAGAAATTTCCCTTATTTAATGGCAAAAAGGCAGAAAATTCTTTTATTTTGTGGCAAAATTGCAGACATTTATTTTGGGGCAGAGAGGCAGAAATTCCTTTTATTTTTGGGCAAAATTCCAGAAATTCCCCTCATTTTGGGGCAAAATTGCAGAAATTTCCCTTATTTTGGGCCAGAAAGGCAGAGATTCCCCCAGTTTTGGGTCGAAAAGGCAGAAATGCCCCGTTTTTTTGGACAAAATTCCAGAAATTGCCCTTATTTTTGTGCAAAATTGCAGCAATTTTTTTTATTTTGGAGCAAAAAGCCAGAAATTTATTTTGGGGCAAAATTGCACATTAATGATTTTGTTGACAATTATTTTGGGTATATAAATTATTCTGACATTGATTATTTTGGTAACGTTAATTCTTTAGTAAACATTAATTATTTCAGTGACATTAATCATTTAGATGACATCAAAAATTTTGGTGACATTAATACTTTTGGTGACAGCGAGAGAGAGCAGAGAAAGAGAGGAGTGTAAGAGTGTGTCAAGATTCAAAAAGGAGAGGAGAGAGAGTAGAAAGAGGGTAGAGTGACAAAGAGAGAAAGATGAGAGATAGGAGAGATAGGAGAGGAGAGACATGATAAACAGAGACAGAGAAGAGAGAAAGAGACATTGAAAGCAAGAGAGAGAAGAGAGAGGAGAGAGATTGAAGCAAGAGAGAGGAGAGAGCAAAGAGAGAAGAGAGAGGAGAGAATAGAAAGATGGAAAGACAGAATAGAAAGAGTTTAGAGAAAAAGAAAGAGAGAGATGAGAAAGAGAGAGACAGAGAAGAGATAGAGGAAAGAGATTAGAGAAGAGTGTAAGAGACAGAGAGGAGAAAGAGAAGAAAGAGGAGTGTAAGAGAGAGAAAATAGAGAGGAGAGAGTAGAAAGAGGAGAGATAGAGAGAAAAAGGGAAGGAAGAGAAAGACAGATGAGAAAGAGTGAGACAGAGAAGAGAGAGTGAAGAGAGAGGAGAGGAGAGAGATATTAAAGTGAGAGAAGCGTAAGAGACAAGAGAGAAGCGAGAGAGAGGAGAGAGAAAGGGAGATAGAGGAGAGAGAAAATAAAGAGGAGATAGAAAAAAGAGAGAGGAGTGAAAGTTAAAGAGAGAGAGGAGAAAGACAAAACAAAGAGACAGAGAGGAGCGAGGAAAGATAGAAATAGGAGAAAGGTGAGAAAGAGAGAAAAAGAAAGAGGACAGAGAGGAGGGAGAGAATAATAGATAATGGAGAGAAAAAGAAGAGGAGAGAGAAAGAAAAAAATGAGAGAAAGAGGAGAGAGAGGAGAGAGGAGAGAGAGGAACGAATAAGAGAGAGAGTAGAAAGAGAGAGTCGAGAGAGAGAGGGGAGAGACAAAAAGATAGAGGGGAAGGAGAGAGTGGAGAGAGATAAAGGAGATAGAGAGATAGAGAGGAGAGAGAGAAAGAGAAAATCATAGAGAAAGAGGATAAAGAGAAGAAAGAGGAGAGTGAAAAATTGAGAGATGACAGAGGAAAAAGAGGCGAGAGCGGCAACAGATGGAGAGAGAGAGAAGAGAAAGGAGATAAAAGTAAAGGGAAAGAACGGAGAGATGAAGAGAAAAAGAGAGAAGAGGTAGGAAAAAGAGACAGAGAAAAGGGAGAGTAGTAGTTTCAACTTTTCAGTTACTGGGGTAGTGTCTTCAGTCAATAACGAAGTACAGCAGGTTTCGGGTACTTCCCAGTTGTTTTGGGTGATTCGGGTGTAGTTTCAACTTTTCAGTCACCGGTTCAGCATTTTTAGTCACGACGTGCAGCATGTGTCGGGGACTTTCCACTCGTTATGTGTGGTTTGCGAGACGTATCAACTTTTCAGTCACCGGAACAGCGTCCAGGGCATACCCAGTCGTTTTTGGTGGATTGCGGGTTGTTTCACCTTTTCAGTCTCTGAAACAGTTTTTTCAATCACTTTCTATGAGCAGCCCATTTCGAGAACTTCCCAGTCGTTTTGGGTGGTTGGCGGGTCGCTTCAACTTTTTAGTCACCAGTACAGCATTTTCTGTCAACTCCGACGTGCAGCCCGTTCAAAAGACTTACCAGTCGTTTTGGGAGCTTCACGGGTCGTTTGACCTTTTGAGTCACCGGGATATGTTTTCAGTCACTTCCGACGTACAGTTCTTTCTCAGGACTTCCCAGTCGTTTTCCATGATTTGCGGGTCATTTCAACTTTTCAATCACCGAAGAAAAGTTTTCAGTCAATTCCAACGTGCAACCTGTTCCGTGGTCTTCCCACTCATTTTGAGTTGTGTGCGGGTCGTTTCAACTTTTCTGCCAAAGGGGCAGCGATTCAGTCACTTCAGACATGCAACCCGTTCCGTAGTCTTCCAACTCGTTTTGAGCTGTGTGCGGGTCTTTTCAACTTTTCTGTCAAATGAGCAACGTTTCAGTCATGTCAGACATGCAGCCCATCCGGTGACTTCCCATTCGTTTTGGGTGGTTCTAGAAACGTTTAAACTTTACAGTCACCGGGTAGAATTTTCAGTCATTTCCGACGTGCATCCCATTCCGGATACTTCCCAGTCGTTTTGGTGAGTCACATGTCGTTTCAACCTCTTAGTCACCGGGGAAACTTTCTCAGTACCTTCCGACGTTCATCCCATACCGGTGACTTCCCAGTCAAGATGGGCGATTGGCGTTTCATTACAAGTTTTCAGTCATTGGGGCACTATTCTCAGTCAATTCCTATGAGCAGCCCGTTTCGATGACTTCTGAGTATTTTTGCGTGGTTCGCTCGAAATTGGAATATTTCATTCACCTGGACAGCGTTTTCAGTCAATTTCAACGTGCAGCTCGTTCCAGGAACTTCCCAGTTGTTTTGGGTAATTCTCGGGTCGTTTCAACTCTTCAGTCACCGCAAAATCATTTTCAGTTAATTCGGACGTGCAACCCATTCTGAGGACTTCCCAGTCTATTTGTGAATTTTGTGGGTCGTTTGAACTTTTCAGTCACCCGGTAAGCGTTTTAGTCACTTTCAATGTGAAGCACATTCCGGAGACTTCACAGTCGTTTTCAGAGGTTCGCGAGTGTTTTCTATTTTCATTCACTTGGGGCAGCATTTTCCGTAACTTCCTACGTGCAGCCCATTCGGTGACCTTCCCAGTCGTTTTTGGTGGTTTGTGAGTTGTTTCAAATTTACAGTAAGTGGGACTGCTTTTTCAGTCACTTCCGACCTGCGGCACATTCCGGGTCTTCCAGTCGTTTAAGGAGGATCACGGTTCAAGTTTTCTGTCATCAGAGCAGCGTTCTCAATTAATTCCAAAGTGCAGTTTAATCTCGGGACTTCCTAGTCGTTTTGGGTGATTCGCGGGTCATTTCAACTTTAAGTCAATGGGCAGTGTCTTCTGTCAATTTCTAAGTGCATCCCGTTCTGATGACCTCTCAATCCTTTTGTGTGGTTCGCGTGTCGTTTCAATATTCAGTTACCGATGCAGCGTTGTCAGTCATGTCCGACGTGCAGTCCGTTTCATGGACTTACCATTTGTTTTGTGTGGTTCTCGGTTTCATTCAACTTTTCAGTAACAAGACACGCATTTTCAGTCACGTTATGCAGCACATTTCTGGGACTTCCCAGTCATTTCGGGTGGTTCACATACCGTTTCACCTTTAAAGTTTCTGGGGCAGCGTTTTCAGTATAGTCTGCCCATTCTGGGGACTTTCCAGACATTTAGGATAGTTCTTAGGTCGTTTCAACTTTTCAATCACCGGTCAGCGTTTTCTATCACTTCCTACGTGCAGTCGATTCCGTGAATTTCCCAGTTGTTTTGCGTGGTTCGCCCTTCCTTTCAATTTTTCAGTCACCATGGCAACGTTTGGGCAACTTTTTCAGTAACTTCTGACATGCACCCATTCTGGAGACTTCCCAGTTGTTTTGGGTGGTTCTCCTGTGTTTTCAAATTTTCAGTCACACGGGCAGCGTTTTCAGTCACTTCCGACGTACAACTCGTTTCATGGACTTCCCAGTTGTTTCAAAAGTTTCGCATGTCATTTCAACTTATCAGTAACCGGGCAGCGTTTTCAGTCACTTCCGACGTCCAGCCCATGGCGGGGACTTTCCAGTCTTTATTGTTGTTTCGCTGGTCGTTTCGACTTTTCAGTCACTGAAGCAGAGATTTGCGTCATTTCTTATTTGCAAGCTCTTTACGGAAATTTCCCAGTCATTTCTGGTCGTTTCAACCTTTCAGCCCCCGGGTCAGCGTTTTCAGTCACGTCCGACGTGCTGACCATTCCGTGTACTTCCTAAATGTTTTGGGTGGTTCGCGTTTCAACTTTTTATTCACTTGGGCAGCGTTTTCAGTCAAATTTGACATGCAGCTCATTCAGGAGAATCTCCAGTTGTACTTGGTAGTTCTTGGGTCGTTTCAAGTTTACAGTCAAAGGGTAGACTTTTCAATCACTTCCGCCGTGCAGCCAATTCCGGGGAATTCCAAGTCGTTTTGGGTTGATCGCAGTTCATTTCAACTTTTCAGTCATGGAAGTAGCGTTTTGTGTCAATTCCTATGTGCAGCCCATTTCAGCGTTTTCCCAGTCGTTTTGGGTGGTTTTATGGACGTTTCTACGTATCAGTCACCAGGGTAGCGTGTTCAGTCACTATGGACATGCAGTCAGTAATGGGGACTTCTGAATTGTTTTTTTGGTTCGGAGGTCGTTTCAACCATTCAGTCACCGGGTAGAGTTTTTAGTCGGTTCCGATGAGTAGCATGTTCTGCGGACTTCATTGTCGTTTTCGGTGGTTCGCGAGTCGTTTTAAATTGTTGAACACCAGGGCAGCGTTTTCAGTCATATCCGACGTGCAGCTTATTCTGGGGATTTCCCAGTAGTTTTGGGAGGTTTGCTGGTCGTTTTAAAGTTACAGTCAAAGTTTAGACTTTTGAGTCACTTCCGACATGTAGTCAGTTCCGGGGACTCCATATTTGTTTCGTGTGGATCGCAGTTCGTTTCTACATTTCACTGTTTAGGGGTAGCGTTTTTAGTCACTTTTAAATAGCCGCTGTGCCGGGGATTCACCAGTCGCTTTTGGTGGATAGCAGTTAGTTTCAACTTTTTAAGTCTCTGAGTCACAACCGACATGAAATACGTTTCAGAGACATTCGTTTGTTGTCGTTGGCGGGTCGAAAAATTTTGTAAGTCACCAGCGCACCGATTTTAGTCACTTTACGAGCAACCCTTCCGGTGACTTCTAAGATGTTTCTGGTGGTTCCCAGTTCGTTTCAACTTTTCAGTCAACAATGCAGCGTTTTCAGTCACTTCTGACATGCCACCCATTCCTGTGACTACCCAGTTATTTAGGATTGTGCACGGGTTGTTTCAACTTTTCAGTCACCCGCGTAGCGTTTTCAATCACTTCCGACGTGCAACCCACTCCGTGGACTTCCCAGTTGCTTTGACTGGTTCGCTGATCGTTTCAAATCTACAGTCACCTGTGTAGCATTTTCACTTATTTCCGATGTGCAGCTCATTTCGAAAAATTACCAGTAGTTTCGTGTGGTTTCCAGGTCGTTTCAACTCTTCAGTCACTCGGGCATTGTTTTCAGTCACTCCCAAAGTGCAACTGATTCCTTGGTCTTCCCAGAGTCATTGACAGGTTCGCGGGTCTATTTAAATTTACCAGTGAAGTTTGCAGTCACTTCCGACGTGCAGCTCATTCTGGGTACTTCCAAGTCTTTTTTTGTAAATCACATATTCTTTCAACTCTTCAGTCAGCGGGGCAGCGTTTTCAGTCATAACCGATGTTCATCTTATTCCGGGTACTTCCTAGTCGTTTTTGCTGTTTCGCCTGTCGTTTCTACTTACAGTCACCGGGGCAGCGTTTTCAGGAACTACCAACGTGCAGCTAATCCAAGGTCTTCACAGTCGTTTTGGGTTATTCGCAGATCGTTTCTACCGAGGCAGCGTTTTCAAACACTCCCTACGTGCAGTCTACTCTGTGGCCTTCCCAGTCACTTAGGGTGGGACTCAGTTCATTTCAACTTTTCATTCACCAGGAAAGCGTTTTCAGGTACTTCCAATGTGCAGCCTATTCTGGGAACATGCCTGTCGCTTTTGATGGATCCCAATTCTTTTCAACTTTTCTGTCAGTCGGGCAGTGTTTTCAGTCACTTCTTATGTGCAGCCTATTCCAAAAACTTCCTAGTCGTTTTGGGTCTTTTCCAGGTCGTTTTACCCTTTCAGTATCCGGGGCAACGTTTTCCGTTATAACCCACGCGCAGTATGTTTCTGGTACTTTATAGTCGTTTAGTAAGGTTTGCGAAGCGTGTAACCTTTTCAGTCACCAAGAAGCGTTTTCAGTCATTTACGACATGCAACCTATTACTGAGATTTTACAGTCGTTTCGTGTGGTTCGCGTGTCATTTAAACTTAGTCACCAGGGCAGCGTTTTTAATGACTTGTGACGTGCAACCCGTTTTGTGAACTTCACTGTCGTTTCAGGTGATTTTGAGTCGTTTCAACATTTCAATCACCGGGTAGACTTTTCATTTACCTCCGACGTGCAGCTCATTCACTGGACTTACCTGTCCTGTGGAGTGGTTCGCAGGTCATTTCATCTTTTCAGTCACCGGGGCACGTTTTCATTCATATCGGACGTGCAGTTTATTCCGAGGAATTACCAGTCGTTTTGGCTGGTTAGACTGTCCTTTCAACTTTTCATTCACCGAGGCTGGGTATTCAGTAAATATTGACAGGCAACCCATTCCGGGGACTTCTTAGTCGTTTTGGGTGTTTCGTGGGTCTTTTCAACTTTTCAGTTACAGGGGCAGCGTTTTCAGATACTTCCGATGTGCAGCTCATATTGGAGAGTCCCAGTCTTTTCGGTTTGTACCCGGGTTAGGGTTAGTGTTAGGGTTAGGGTTAGGGTTCGGGTTCGGGTTCAAGTTAAAGTTAGGGTTAGGGCTAGAGTTAGAGTGGTGCGCATGTGCAGAGTGGTTAGAATTAGGGTTAGGGTTAGGGTTAGGGTTATTGTTAGGTTTAGGGTTTAGGGTTTAGGGTTCTTTATGGTTTAGGGTTTAGTGTTTAGGGTTTAAGGTTTAGGGTTTAGGATTGTTTAAGATTTAGGGTGGTTTAGGTTTAGGGTTTAGGGTTTAGAATTTAGGATTTTTTAAGGTTTAGGGTTGTTTAGGGTTTAGGGTTTAAAGTTGTTTAGGGTTGTTTAGGGTTTAGTGTTTAAGGTTTAGGGTTTAGGGTTGTTTTGGGTTTAGTGTTTAGTGTTGTTTAGGGTATAGTGATTAGGGTTGTTTAGGGTTGTTTAGAGTTTAGTGTTTAGGGTTATTCAGGGTTTAGGATTTATGGTCGTTCAGGGTTTAGTATTTAGGGTTTAAGGTTAAGGAGTTAGGGTTAGGGTTAGGGTTAGGGTTAGGGTTAGGGTTAGGGTTAGCATTAGGGTTAGAGTTAGGGTTATGGGGTTATGTTAGGCTTAGGGTTAGGGTTAGGGCTAGGTTTACGTTTAGGGTTAGGGTTATGGTTATTGTTAGAATTATGGTTTAGGATTTAGAGTTTAGGGTTTAAGGTTTAGGGTTTAGGATTGTTTAAGTTTTAGGGTGGTTTAGGTTTAGGGTATAGCGTTTAAGATTGTTTAATGTTTAGGGTTGTTAAGTGTTTAGCGTTTAGAGTTGTTTAGAGTTGTTTAGGGTTGTTTAGGATTTAGTGTTTAGGGTTGTTAAGGGTTTATGATATAGGATTTAAGATTTAGGGTGTACGGTTGTATAGTGTTTTAGGGTTTAGGGTTATGGTTGTTTATGGTTTAGGATTGTTTAGGGTATAGTGTTAATGGTTTAGGGGTTTTTAGCGTTTAGTGTTTAGAGTTTAGTGTTTAGGGTGCTTTTGGATTAGTGTTCAGGGTTTTTCAGGTTTTAGGGTTTAGGGTTGTTCAGGGTTTAGAATTTAGGGTGGTAGGGTAAGTGTTAGGATTAGGGTTAGGTTTATGGTGAGGGTTAGGGTTAGGGTTAGGGTTAAGGTTAGGGTTAGTGTTAGGGTAAGGTTTAGGGTTAGGGTTAGAGTTAGGGTTAGCGTTAGGGTTAGGGTTAGGGTTAGGGTTGAGGTTAGCGTTAAGATTAGGGTTAGAGTTAGGGTTAGATTTAGGGTTATGGGGTTATGGGGTTATGTTAGGCTTAAGGTTAGGGTTAGGGTTAGGGGGTTAAGGTTAGGGTTAGGGTTAGGGTTAGGTTTAGGTTTAGGGTTATGGTTACGGTTAGGGTTAGGGTTAGGGTTAGGGTTAGGGTTAGGGTTAGGGTCAGGCTTAGGGTTAGGATTAGGGTTAGGGTTAGGGTTAGAGTTAGGGTTAGGGTTAGGGTTAGGGTTAGTGTTAAGTTTAGGGTTTAGGGTATAGTGTTAGGATTAGGGTTAGGGTTAGGGTTAGGGTTAGGGTTATGGTTAGGGTTATGGTTAGTGTTATGGTTATTGTTAAGTTTAAGGTTTAGGGTTTAGGGTTTAGGGCTTAAGGTTTTGGGTTTAGGATTGTTTAAATTTCATCGTGGTTTTGGTTTAGGGTTTAGTGTTTAGGGTTTTGAAGTGAGAGAAGCGTAAGAGACAGGGGAGAAGCAAGAGAGAGGAGAGAGAAAAAGAGATAGAGGAGAGAGAGAATAAAGAGGAGACAAAAAAAGAGAGAGGAGTGAAAGTTAAAGAGAGAGAGGAGAAAGAGAGGAGAGAAGACAGAGGAGAGAGGAGAGAGGAGAAACAGAAAGAGTGAGAGAAGAGAGGAGAAAGACACAACAAAGAGACAGAGAGGAGCGAGGAAAGTGAGAGATAGGAGAAAGGCGAGAAAGAGAAAGAGAAAGAGGACAGAGAGGAGGGAGAGAATAATAGATAATAGAGAGAAAGAGAGAGGAGAGAGAAAGAGAAAAAAATGAGAGAAAGAGGAGAGGAGAGAGGAGAGAGAGGAACGAATTAGAGAGAGTAGAAAGAGAGTCGAGAGAGAGAGGGGAGAGACAGAAAGATAGAGGGGAAGAAGAGAGTTAAGAGAGATAAAGGAGATAGAGAAATAGAGAGGAGAAAGAAAAAGAGAAAAACAGAGAAAGAGAGGATAAAGAGAAGAAAGAGGAGAGTGAAAAATTGAGATGACAGAAAGGAAAAGGAGTCGAGAGAGGAAACAGATGGAGAGAAAGAGGAGAGAAAGGAGATAAAGGTAAAGAGAAAGAACGGAGAGATGAAGAGAAAAAGAAAGAAGAGGTAGGAGAGAGAAAGAAACAGAAAAAAGGGAAAGTAGTAGTTTCAACTTTTCAGTCACTGGGGTAGTGTCTTCAGTCAATAACAAAGTACAGCAGGTTTCGGGTACTTCCTAGTTGTTTTGGGTGATTCGCGTGTAGTTTCAACTTTCAGTCACCGGTTCAGCATTTTTAGTCACGACGTGCAGTATGTGTCGGGGACTTTCCACTCGTTATGTGTGGTTCACGAGACCTATCAACTTTTCAGTCACCGGGACAGCGTTTTCTATCACAAAGGACATGAAGCCGATTCCAGGGCGTACCCAGTCGTTTTTGGTAGATTGCGGGTTGTTTCACCTTTTCAGTCTTTGAAAGTTTTTTCAATCACTTTCTATGAGCAGCCCATTTCGAGAACTTCCCGTTCGTTTTGGGTGGTTGGCGGGTCGCTTCAACTTTTTAGTCACCAGTACAGCATTTTCTGTCAACTCCGACGTGCAGCCCGTTCAGAAGACTTACCAGTCGTTTTGGGAGCTTCACGGGTCGTTTGACCTTTTGAGTCACCGGGATATGTTTTCAGTCACTTTCGACTTACAGTTTTTTCTCAGGACTTCCCAGTCGTTTTCCATGATTTGCGGGTCATTTCAACTTTTCAATCACCGAAGAAAAGTTTTCAGTCAATTCCAACGTGCAACCCGTTCCGTGGTCTTCCCACTCGTTTTGAGTTGTGTGCGGGTCGTTTCAACTTTTCTGCCAAAGGGGCAGCGATTCAGTCACTTCAGACATGCAACTCGTTCCGTAGTCTTCCAACTCGTTTTGAGCTGTGTGCGGGTCTTTTTAACTTTTCTGTCAAATGAGCAACGTTTCAGTCATGTCAGACATGCAGCCCATCCAGTGACTTCCCATTCGTTTTGGGTGGTTCTCGAAACGTTTAAACTTTACAGTCACCGGGTAGAATTTTCAGTCATTTCGGACGTTCATCCCATTCCGGATACTTCCCAGTCGTTTTGGTGGGTCACATGTCGTTTCAACTTCTTAGTCACAGGGGAAACTTTCTCAGTACCTTCCAACGTTCATCCCATACCGGTGACTTCCCAGTCAAGATGGGCGATTGGCGTTTCATTACAAGTTTTCAGTCATTGGGGCACTATTCTCAGTCAATTCCTATGAGCAGCCCGTTTCGATGACTTCTGAGCTCTTTTTTGCGTGGTTCGCTCGAAATTGGAATATTTCATTCACCTGGACAGCGTTTTCAGTCAATTCCGACGTGCAGCTCGTTCCAGGAACTTCCCAGTTGTTTTGGGTAATTCTCAGGTCGTTTCAACTCTTCAGTCACCGCAAAATCATTTTCAGTTAATTCGGACGTGCAACCCATTCTGAGGACTTCCCAGTCTTTTTGTGAATTTTGTGGGTCGTTTGAACTTTTCAGTCACCCGGTAAGCGTTTTAGTCACTTCCAATGTGAAGCACATTCCGGAAACTTCCCAGTCGTTTTCAGAGGTTCGCGAGTGTTTTCTATTTTCATTTACTTGGGGCAGCGTTTTCCGTAACTTCCTACGTGCAGCCCATTCGGTGACCTTCCCAGTCGTTTTTGGTGGTTTGTGAGTTGTTTCAACTTTACAGTAAGCGGGACTGCGGCACATTCCGGGTCTTCCAGTCGTTTAAGGAGGATCACGGTTCAAGTTTTCTGTCATCAGAGCAGCGTTCTCAATTAATTCCAACGTGCAGTTTAATCTCGGGACTTCCTAGTCATTTTGGGTGATTCGCGGGTCATTTCAACTTTAAGTCAATGGGCAGTGTCTTCTGTCAATTTCTAAGTGCATCCCGTTCTGATGACCTCTCAATCCTTTTGTGTGGTTCGCGTGTCGTTTCAATATTCAGTTACCGATGCAGCGTTGTCAGTCATGTCCGACGTGCAGACCGTTTCATGGACTTACCATTTGTTTTGTGTGGTTCTCGGTTTCATTCAACTTTTCAGTAACAAGACACGCATTTTCAGTCACGTTATGCAGCACATTTCTGGGACTTCCCAGTCATTTCGGGTGGTTCACATACCGTATCACCTTTAAAGTTTCTGGGGCAGTTCGTTTCTACATTTCACTGTTTAGGGGTAGCGTTTTTAGTCACTTTTAAATAGCCGCTGTCCCAGGGTTTCACCAGTCGCTTTTGGTGGATAGCAGTTAGTTTCAACTTTTTAAGTCTCTGAGGCAGTGTTTTTCGTCACAACCGACATGAAATACGTTTCAGAGACAGTCGTTTTGTGTGGTTGGCGAGTCGAATAATTTTGTAAGTCACCAGCGCACCGATTTTAGTCACTTTCTACGGGCACCCCTTCCAGTGACTTATAAGAAGTTTCGGGTGGTTCCCGGTTCGTTTCAACTTTTCAGTCAACAGTGCAGCGTTTTCAGTCACTTCTGACATGCCACCCATTCCTGTGACTACCCAGTCCTTTAGAATTGTGCACGGGTCGTTTCAACTTTTCAGTCACCCGCGTAGCATTTTGAATCACTTCCGACGTGCAACCCACTCCGTGGACTTCCCAGTTGCTTTGACTGGTTCCCTGATCGTTTCAAATCTACAGTCACCTGTGTAGCATTTTCACTTATTTCCGATGTGCAGCTCATTTCGAAAAATTACCAGTAGTTTCGTGTGGTTTCCAGGTCGTTTCAACTCTTCAGTCACTCGGGCATTGTTTTCAGTCACTCCCAAAGTGCAACTGATTCCTTGGTCTTCCCAGAGACATTGACAGGTTCGCGGGTCTATTTAAATTTACCGGTGAAGTTTGCAGTCACTTCCGACGTGCAGTCCATTCTGGGTACTTCCAAGTCTTTTTTTGTAAATCACATATTCTTTCAACTCTTCAGTCATCGGGACAGCGTTTTCAGTCATAACCGATGTTCATCTTATTCCGGGTACTTCCTAGTCGTTTTTGCTGTTTCGCCTGTCGTTTCTACTTACAGTCACCGGGGCAGCGTTTTCAGGAACTACCAAGGAACGTCCAAGGTCTTCACAGTCGTTTTGGGTTATTCGCAGATCGTTTCTACCGAGGCAGCGTTTTCAAACACTCCCTACGTGCAGTCTACTCTGTGGACTTCCCAGTCACTTAGGGTGGGACTCAGTTCATTTCAACTTTTCATTCACCAGGAAAGCGTTTTCAGGTACTTCCAATGTGCAGCCTATTCTGGGAACATGCCTGTCGCTTTTGATAGATCCCAGTTCTTTTCAACTTTTCTGTCAGTCGGGCAGTGTTTTCAGTCACTTCTTATGTGCAGCCTATTCCAAAAACTTCCTAGTCGTTTTGGGTCTTTTCCAGGTCGTTTTACCCTTTCAGTATCCGGGGCAACGTTTTTCGTTATAACCCACGCGCAGTATGTTTCTGGTACTTTATAGTTGTTTAGTAAGGTTTGCGAAGCGTGTAACCTTTTCAGTCACCAAGGAAGCGTTTTCAGTCATTTACGACATGCAACCTATTACTGAGCACATTCCGTGGACTTACCTGTCCTGTGGAGTGTTTCGCAGGTCATTTCATCTTTTCAGTCACCGGGGCACATTTTCATTCATATCGGACGTGCAGTTTATTCCGAGGACTTCCCAGTCGTTTTGGCTGGTTAGACTGTCCTTTCAACTTTTCATTCACCGAGGCTGGGTATTCAGTAAATATTGACATGCAACCCATTCCGGGGACTTCTTAGTCGTTTTGGGTGTTTCGTGGGTCTTTTCCACTTTTCAGATACAGGGGCAGCGTTTTCAGATACTTCCGATGTGCAGCTCATATCGGAGAGTCCCAGTCTTTTCGGTTTGTACCCGGGTTAGGGTTAGTGTTAGGGTTAGGGTTAGGGTTCGGTTTCGGGTTCAGTTTAAAGTTAGGGTTAGGGCTAGAGTTAGAGTGGTGCCCATGTGCAGTGTGTTGCGCATGCACCGAGTGTTGCGCATGCGCAGGGTTGTTAGAATTAAGGTTAGGGTAAGGGTTATGGTTATTGGAGGTTTAGGGTTTAGGGTTTAGTGTTTAGGGTTTAAGGTTTAGGGTTTAGGATTGTTTAAGATTTAGGGTGTTTTAGGTTTAGGGTTTAGGGTT